>NW_027418491.1:0-54135 GCF_009905375.1 Apium graveolens | reverse complement strand
TTATTATCTTAACGTCACATCATCTCTGAGGTTTATAACGCTTAGCTCTGATACCACTTCTGTAACACCCCCAAATCCGGGGTCGGGGATCCGGGTTGTCACGAGTTCCATTTCCCTTAGTAACACCCAATCTTAATAAATAATCAACTACTCTGTACTGTGACCCCACAATAAACACACACACCACTAGTTATAGTCTCAGAAATGAATATCCAAAAACAATCACAAGTTGTTTTATTCCACAATTATATGCGAATACACCTTAAAAAGGTTTCTGAATAAATTTACATTTCTTTGCCATTATTACAATTCATAAATATACATAATCTGGTACAATCAAAAGTTGAAAGCCTAGCCTATTGGTAGTTCCTACCTCAGCTACTGCGACATCAACGCCTATAGGAAACTGCGGAACGTTTCCTATCCGCTCGCGAATCGGGAGCTTGGTCCTGTTCATCTTTTCTATCTGTTGTTGTGTGATGAAAGAAGAAAGCAAGGGTGAGTAGCAAGCCCACCAAAATAATATGTATAATGATTAACAATATATGAGACTTCTCATAGTACTCATGAAAGTCTTGGTCAAAAGAAATGAACCAAGTTTGATATCTTAATGCGATGAAGTCGCAAAATATTCAGTATATATACATATATACTTTTCAAAATCTTGGAAGTCCTCTTCCATGTATAATATACACAAAGTTCCAGTTTATAACTGTATAAAAAAATATCGTTGCAAGGTGATCTCATATATCTAACCTTGTCTCAACGTTTTTCTGAAAGTCTTTGATATGCATAAGATAATCATTTACTAGATATAAGTTTAAAAGATGAAGTTACAAGATACTCCAATATACTTATATATTTTCCGAATACTACTTGAACTACCACCGTTCAAGTTATAATTAGTTTCAAAAGTTCATCACACTGATGAGACTACAAGATAAGACTTGAATAGATTCAATCTTTGAAATATTTTGAAGGAAATGAAGTTATGATATACTTCATTAAGTCCCGATATATATATACACCTATATATATACATACGTTTCCTGAAAACCTCTGTCATGTAAAGTATGAACAGAATTGCAATATCCAATAAATTTGGAAAGGAAAGAATTTTGGCATAAACCTGATATCTTGCTGATCAGGCAAAGATACCAATAAGTAACCTTTTCTACTAGTAGATGGACGAATTCCCCACTGGTCATCACCCTGGTCGCAATAGGACCTTATGTTGGACTGCCACTCAGCCACTTATGCATTTGATGGACTCCCACTGAGCCACTTACACTATCATGGACGCCCATTGAACCCATGTTGCTTATGCCGACTCGATAGATGGACTTACTTCCCAAACGTTGGGTAAGTAATCAATTCATTTACCAAAACTGCAACCTTGTTGCGAATATAAAATACACCATAGAGCCGGATCCCTCAGGTTTTGAGCGAGTATTTAAATCCCCTTTTTAAAAGGAAGATCTTAAATATAAAAATGAGTTTTGGGATCCGCTCTAACTTTTAAAAATCATTTTGAAGACTCGAAAACACTTTAAAGAGTGTTTGGAGTAATGCTGATTTAATAAGATAAATCAGTCCCAATGTATTTAGAAAATATCTGAATATTATTATTTAAATAATATTCCCATAAAGAATAATCTTTATACAAATAATTGAAGTGGAAGTTGTAAGACTTATACTTGAAATGAGTATTAAATAACCAAAGATATACTTATACGAAAGTACTATCTTTATTTGAATAATCAAAGATAAGTTTGATTATCGATACCTTATTCTTTAATAAAATAAAGAATATATTTCAACAAATAATCGGAGTCATAGATCCTCAAATGAATATTCAAATAATATTCATTAAATAATATAAACTGAGTCATAAGCCCTCGAATGAATATTCAAATAATATTCAATAAATAATATAAAGGAGTCATAAGCCCTCGAATGAATATTCAAATAATATTCATTAAATAATATAAATGAGTCATAAGCCCTCGAATGAATATTCAAATAATATTCATTAAATAAAATAAAAGGAGTCATAAGCCCTCGAATGAATATTCAAATAATATTCAATAATAAAATAAAGGAGTCATAAGCCCTCGAATGAATATTCAAATAATATTCAATAATAAATAAAGTTAAAGTTATCGAATAAACCTTATTCGATTAATAGTTTTGAAAACTATAACCATATATATATAAAAATATATATATAATATACTCGGGAACATCGTCTCCCGGTTTAGAAATATGTTCACCTTTGGGTCCCCTATACTAAGGGTATACACAACTACTGCTTATCTCTAGCATAGGTATTATGCAACTTATAAGCAATGGAATCAACAGATACATATCAAGATTACAAAACAGGAATGCATATAAATATCACAACACATGCTCCAATATATCGCAAGACTTTGCTAATAATAATCATGCATTTATCACAAGATAATGCATATACATATGTATACATCACAACAACAGTATAATGGGTAGAAAACTTGCCTGAGCGACTGAGGGTTACGAATGGCTCGGGACGAGTCTGGTAACCTATAAACAACAAGTAAGTTGGAATTAAACCAAAGTCACTTGTAAATCTATACTCTAACCAACTCAGACTCTAACGATCGTTTTGCGCTTACTGATTCTCTTAAGTCACTCGAGTACCCTCGGCTCCACCATTTTTAATAAATTAACCATTACGAGTTTTAAAGCGATTCCTTCGTGAGTGTCTTACCAACTGCCTAACACTCTTACCATAATTGTTTCATACATTAATTAACCCTTTTTGGTCTTTAACCTATGTTTCAAAGTAAGGCGAGGGGAAATGTTTCGTTCGCGAAACGCCGTTACTTGAAACGGTCGTTTCTCCTAAACCGTGCATCGGAATCGAACAAAATACATATCAAAACGAAGCTCGTAACACGAGCTATCTAGACATGGCAATGGTCATAATCTAGCAGGGGGTTATCGGGTCCTAATGTTATGCACAAAAACAGTCTAAAGAAAATCGGACGTTACGACGGCTATGTTTACGTGATTTCCCAAATTTAAACCATTCAAAACCAACCACAATTCAACCCCAAATCAATCATACAACCAACATCCATCCAAACCACATCATAACAGCCCCAACAACTCCACATTAACCATTTATACTTATTCCCCACATGAACTAAAAGCTTTACTTAGTTCATTAACTAATAACCAAGATTTCCAACTCCAAAAATATCACAAAATCAACCCATCTCTAAACATACAATAATCATGCCTCTCACCAACTAAACTACTCATAACAAGATTTAAACATGATTACAAACCCATTACACTAACCCATCATCTCAACATTAGGAAATCTAAACAACAAACTTAAAACTACGATCATGAAGAGTTATACCTTCCTTGAAGCTTTTAATCCATGAAAGATCCTTGGAATGCCCATGGAAGCCTTAATCTAACCTCCTACAAGCTTGTTCTTTCAAAGAAATCAGGAACACAAAAATTAATTTCAAGAAAGTACTATTCACCATCTTCTTCCTTGATTTCTAGAAAAAATTGGCTTGGAATTAGAAGCTTAAACTTATAGGAAGTATGTAACTTAACTAGGAGAAGCTAGGATAATTACCTTGTAAAATAGCAAGTGGAGGAGCTTGGACTTCCCATTTCTTAAGAAAGAAGCCGAGAGCTTCATGAAGAAATGGAGTATTTGGTGTTTTGTGATTTGTTTTGCTTGGTTGCTAGGTTTTTGTTTTGTTTTAGGTCAATTACCCATTTACCCTTGATTTTGTGTGGTTAATATTCCACCACATTTCCTTCCCTCTTATGTCATGCTTGCATCACTTTGTGATGTCATCACCCCTCCTTTGTCCTCTTTCTATTGGTTGGATGACACCATCCTCTCTTATCCTTTTGATTAACTTCCTAATTGTTTGCCTAATGACCGCTGATCTGTTATACGGTTCGCTTAACTTTCGTTTTCGTTTATCGTTTGAGGGATCATACCCGGGATCTTATTACTTAGGTTCCCTTAACTTTTCTCAATATATTATATTCCTTTTATGATCCTCTCTTATAATCCTTTAATTTAAATCCTTCTTATCTTGTTACCTTATACTCAATTCTTTTCGTATCTAGTGGATTTCCGGGAAAAATCAAAGTGTTCGGAATTGGATTCTGACGATCTTTACATACACTTATATACCATATAGAGTACTAATAAAATCTCAGAATATCCATAACAGAACCCCTACATAGTGTGGCATGAAAAGTTTTCTCATTCAGCAAAAACACTATTCATAAGGGTTTCAAAATTTTCCAAAAATTGGGGTTATTACAGCAGGGTAATAGGAGAAATACTCTAGTCTTGGGCAGTGGATGCTCAGGACACATGACTGGTTATAAATCCCTGCTATCAGAATTGAAGGAGAAAGCTGACCCAAGTGTTTCTTATGGAGATGGCAACTTAAGAAAAATCTTGAGATATGGCAAAATCAAAATTGGAAATGGCATCATTGAAAATGTAGCTCTGGTTGCAGGACTCAAGCATGATCTTATCAGTGTGAGTCAAACATGTGACAGAGGTTACCATATGAACTTCTATGAGGAACATTGTGAAATTTTTCGTAAGACTGATGGCAAGATTACAATGAATGGTGTAAGACATGGTAGTTTGTATGAAGCCAGGATCTCCACAAATACTGATGGATCAGAAGTTTGTCTACTAAGTAGTGCATCTGTGAAAGACAGCTGGAACCGGCATAAAAGACTTCCTCACCTCAACTTCAACAATATCAATGAACTTGTACGGAAAGATCTTGTGAGAGGATTGCCCAATGCGGTGTTTACTTCTGATGGCTTATGTGACTCATTCCAGAAAGTCAAGCCAAGGAAAACATCTTTCAAGAATAAAACCGAATCCTCCATTCTTGAACCATATCATCTACTTCATATTGATCTCCTAGGTCCAGTAAATGTTATGTCAATTACTAAGAAGAGGTATGCACTCGTAATTGTTGTTGAATATACAAGATACACATGGGTGGATTTTCTACACACCAAGGATGAATCTCCACCATTCTTCTTGATCATATAAGGGAGATGGAAAAAGGATCAACATAAAAGTGAAGATCATCAGAAGTGATAATGGAACTGAATTCCAGAATACTCTATGGAAGAGTTCTGCAAACTCAAGGGGATAAAACAAGAGTTTTCTGCTCCTGGAACTCCATAAAAAATGGAGTTGTTGAAAGAAAAAATAGAAGTCTCAAAGAAGTTGCAAGAACCATGCTAGAGGAAGCAAGACTGCCTACCTACTTCTTGGCTGAGGCTATGCAAACTGCTTGCTTTACACAAAATGCAACATTGATCAACAGGCATGAAAAAACACCATTTGAGATGGTGAAAGGAAAGAATCCAAATTTGAAGTACTTTCACATTTTTGGTTGTAAATTTTTTGTTCTCAAAACTCATCCGGAGCAGCTTACCAAATTTGATCTAAAAGCTGATGAAGGCATTTTTACGGGATATCCATTGTCTACAAAAGATTTCAGAGTCTATGACCTGAGAACAAGGACAGTCATGGAATCTATACATGTATCTTTTGATGAAAAGAAGATTACAGGTCTAGAAGATGTATATGACCATGACAAGTTGAGATTTGAAAATAAAATACCATATGCTAAACTCTTAAATCCTGATCCTAATACAGTAAATCCTGATATCACTCCAGGCTCTGATGATCCATATGATAGTGGAAATTCTTCAAATACTGAAGCACATGTTGAGGGGGAGCAACATGATTCAAATCCAAAGACTTCTACAAATGATTCAACTCAAGATACATCAGTAGATAAATCATCAGACTCTCATTCCTCAAATTCTGATGAGTCAAATACTAATAACAATAAAAAACATTTTTCAATGGGAACACTAATTCAGGGGGAGCATCAAGACATGATAGTGGTATTAGTCAAAGAAATAACAAAGAGATCATGGATCATGGGGGAGGTTCTTCTTCAAGAAGTCAACTTCCATCTGCAAGAAAATGGTCTAAGTCACACACACCTGACTTAATTATTGGAAATCCTGATAATGATGTAAGAACCAGAAAAGCCACTCAAAATGAATGTCTCTACCATTCTTTTCTATCTCAAACTGAACCCAAGAAGGTGGAAGAAGCTCTTCAAGATGCTGACTGGGTTATAGCAATGCAAGAGGAGCTTAATGAATTTGAAAGGAATAAAGTCTGGATTCTTGTGCCAAGACCAATTAACAGATCTGTTGTTGGTAGTGGGTGTTCAGAAACAAAACTGATAGAGAGGGCATTATTATAAGAAACTAAGCAAGACTGGTTGTAAAGGGCTATTCACAGCAAGAAGGCATTGATTATGATGAGATTTTTGATCCAGTTGCAAGGCTTGAGGCAGATAGTATTTTCTAGCCTATACTGCTCACAAGAAGTTCAAAGTGTTCCAAATGGATGTAAAGAGTGCATTTCTAAATGGAGAACTCGAAGAGGAAGCTTATGTTGAACAGCCTTCAGAGTTCATTGATCCAAAGTATCCAGATCATGTCTACTTACTGGATAAAGCACTCTATGGACTAAAGCAAGCTTCAAGGGCCTAGTATGGAACACTTGCTCTATTTCTGTTAGAAAGTGGTTTCACAAGAGGTACAATTGACAAAACTCTCTTTTATAAATACCATGGTAAGGACTTGTTGTTAGTACAGATATATGTTGATGATATCATTTTTGGATCTACTAATGATAAACTTTGTGATAGATTTGCAAAGCTAATGTATTCTAGATATCAAATGAGTATGATGGGAGATTTGAGTTATTTTTAGGGGTTACAAGTAAAACAGACTGATGAAGGGATCTTCATAAATCAATCCAAATACACCAGGAATTTACTCAAAAGATTTAGAATGCAAGACAGCTCAACTGCATCAACTCCCATGGCCACTACAACCAAGTTAGATTTAAATACTGGTTCTTCAGTAGATATAACTAACTACAGAGGTATGATTGGCTCACTCATGTATTTGACTGCTAGTAGACCTGATATCATGTATGCTACCTATCACTGTGCAAGGTTGCAAGCTGATCCGAGGGAACTTCATTTATTAGCTGTGAAAAGAATTTTTAAATATCTCAAAGGCACCTTAAGATTCAATTTCAAGATCCTTTTAGTATATAATTATAAACCTAGTTTTAGAGGTGATATTGTTGAAATCTTGATGTTTAGTTAAGTAGATTTAAGGTTGATTGTTGTTGCCTCAAGAACATGATGTTATTGAGAGGATTTAGTGTGTTGATGATGATATGGTGATTTTTGGTTGTAGTATAAAGATTTAAGGCGTAAACGAAACTCCGATCATAAACGTAATCCCGTTAAAATGAACAAAACATAACTTTAAGTTTCTGCAGAAAGTCCTGAAGATTTAAACTGTATTTTCTTGAAAAATAACTCTTGATTATGATAGACAATGTTATAAGGATCGTTTAGGCACTTGAATCGCTTGATTCCAATTTACGGATCAAAAGTTATGGTCGTTTTACTAAAAGTGATTTAGGTGACAAAAACTGCTACGAATTATGAACTTTGAAAATATAAAGGATCGACTTAAAAGTGTTCATAAATCATGAAATTTTTACAGAGAGTAACAGATTAAGTTTCCTAACTTCCATAAAAATTTCAGGATAAAATAATTATTTCTCAATTTTATAAAAATATCGGAGTCGAGACCGCGCGATTAGAAACCGTAGAATCCATAAGCGGAGCCGACGACGAAAATGAAAATGAACCTAAGATACTTAGAAAAATAAAGCGACCATGATGTGAATTAGGTCTTAAAGGAATAATAAGGGTAATATAAGTTGAGAGGGTGCATAATGATTAGTGCATGAGTGCGGGTAGCTGTAAATTAGAACGGGACCTAACAAAACGACTTGTGCTATGATAATAGATTTCCGAGCGGAACCTAGAGCATCCTCCACCTCAAGATACCCAGGCAAGTTTTCAAACCCTACCTTTTAAGAACTGTTGTGTTGTGAATATTTTACAAAACTGTGATATATGCATGAGATTGCTTTAAACTATTTTACGAAGTTTGAGATGTATTACATTACTCAATTGTTGATAATTTCTATTATATGTTCATACCGAGTTCGAAATGTAACATTTAGACCGAGAGTCGGTCGGTGTAAGCTTATGAAAACCCGGAAGTATCCCAGAAGAGTTTATAATTGAGAACGTTAATGCCAGCGAGTAGCGTGGCGTGTATATATTTTAGACCGAGGATCGGTCAGTAAAAATTGATGAAAACCCGGAAGTATTCCGGAGATGCTTTATTTAAGAATATTAGCAGTATAATAGAGCGTGATGTATAAGTTGTAAGACCGAGAGTCGGTCAGTTTTGTTTTTATAAAATAAAAACCCGGGAATCATTCCGGTGATATTTATAGGACGATTAAAGTCCATAGTAGTTATGTTTCAAGGGACTCAATGTCCATTTACGAAATACTAAACACCTCAAACTTTTATTAAAACGATTTCCAAAGATCGCATTCCCTCAACTATACTTTATCGTTCGAATAATAAATATCTATTTACTATTCATTTATTATGGGAGAAGTATTCTCCAGTGAATATTTATTTCAGACTCGATTAGGTATTAAAGATTATTATATTACTTAAATATAAATTAGTTGGGGAATATTATTTCAAATATTCTTTTCAAGTAAACTCATTCGAGGTTTAATTATTTACCGATTAACATTTAAATATTTATTATTTATTAAAGGATTCATTTATGATTTAAAAATCATAAAACCTGATGTAAAATACTTTCTGATTTTTCAGAAAATCATCCGAATAATTTCAAATCGGCGAAAAATATCATCTCAACGTATTTTAATATTTTGAATATAGTTTCAAAGAGAAACTCCCCCCTTATTTAATTATCTGTTGACAACGGTCAACTCACATCCTTAGTACTTCCTCCAAAAACTTTTGGAAGTACATATATATATATATATGAAGTAAAGTTATGCCTATCAACAAGCAAAACGCTTGAGGGAACTTCGATGTGGTTCGAGTTTCCAAGATATGATAAGATTTCCTAAAGGACAGGGGAGGGGTAGGATCCAAGTACTTCGTGTATTGGATAGACTACTGGTACCGTAGGAGACGGTACAATATGTACCTAAGGACCTGCGAAGTGTGTGTATACCCGAAATGAGGACACATAGCCCGTATGTGGCAAGGGTGATAACCGGGATACGAAGGTGTCGTCCTTCTAATAGTAGAAAAGGTTACTTTTATCGTAGTACGACTGATCATCGTATGCGGTGGCTCCAACGAATGTCCTATTCTTCCGATTGGAATTATGATGCAATACCGTAACCCAAGCCTAGGTGCTGGGTTTATTATTAAGGTATTCACACGATAATAAAATCCACTAAATAATTGTTTTCATGAGAAGGTGTGTGTCACCAAGGAAAACTATTTTTGAATAAAACGTAATTATCATATATGATGTTTTACGTGAGTTTATCATACAGTCATTTTCACACTGTACATTATTATATTGGGCATTATAGCTCACTCTTGCTTTCTTTTAAATGACACAATACAACAGATAACCAGTATGCCGGCGTGGGACTTAGTTGCTTGCAGTCATGGGGAGAATTCCTGGCAGCCTTGTCTCAGGTGTGCCAGAGTATCAGATAGGTATAAGATATCAGTCGTAATTATTTTAACTTCATGTAGAGGTTATGAATAATCTTTTGAGATCCTGTAAAGTACATTTGACTTTTAATAACAGATGATACTTGTCGTACGTTGTTTCTAAGGCTATAACTTATGAGTGTGTGAGATTGGGGGTCTGTGATATGGAATTATTGGATTATCGAGTTAATACAGGTTACATATGATTAAAGGATTGCGTGACGACCCAGGTTCCTGACCCCGGATTTGGGGGCATTACACTGAGAGGATGCTGAACCTAGTGCATACAACTGCTTCTCTACAAAGGGCAAAGGATGCAATCACTGCTATGCCATCTACAACTGGCAGTGATCCTGAATTGGCTGAAGACTCTTTTGGGGATGATGGTGAAGATGTGGGGGATGACAGCATGAGCATAAGGGGAGATGCAGATATTCCTTCCTGGATGATGACTAAAGAGTGTTCATATTTGTTATTCCCATTGGACTAACAATGAGATTTACAGAAGGGGGTTGAATGTAAATCTCAAAACTTTTTCAAGTTTTGAGCAGTTTCTAAGGCTAAGTGTTTGAGTGATCAAATGTGTGTGAATTGTTTGAAGCTGATGCAGACAGATATATATTCAAACACAAATGTAATGAGCACAAAGAACTTAAAAACTTTTCTGGTGGATTTGTTGTTCCACCAGAGATGTGTTATTTCAGAAAATCTGTGATTCAAAGAATTAAATCACAGCTGCTTCCTAGTACAAACTAGATGATTTTCTCTTTTGATATTTCTAAACAGCTCAGGAAAATTCATATCTAATTACTAGCTACTACTTGGTTTATATATCACCAAGTTTACAAGTGAAGACAAACTGTAAAAATACAATTGAAAAGATTCTTCACATGTTTTTTCTTCATTTCTCTATCCAATGCAATCTAGGATAATCTGTAAATCTTTGAATACTTCCTTGTTTGCATCAGAATGGAAATGCTGCATTTTCTTGATTCCTCCTAGAGGCTTCCACATTCCAGTATGTCTCTGTCAACCCATGTGCCTCTGTCAGCTTGTGAATTGTCACTATCAACTGTTAATGAACTAAGCATCCGTTGAAGCTTTCATCCGTTGATGCCTTATCCGTTGAGGCTTTATCCGATGAAGCTTTATCCGTTGATGCATTATCAGTTGAAGTCTTTATCCGTTGAAGCACTTATCCGTTGATGGATATTATCCGTTGAAGCATTAGAGACATCGGTTGAAGTTTTGTTTCTTATCCGTTGAAGGTCTTCAATATCCGTTGACACTTCTTCACTTATACAAAATTACAAGGCATGAAATATTTACAATTAGCCCTCCTATTTGTACATCCATTAGTAGTCAACATGACTGATTATTTCCTAACAACATCTAAGAATTACAGCTTGAAACCAGAGAGTGAAATGTGCTACAATACTAAACTTATTGCTAAGTACAGCTACTCCTTCAACGGATAGCCAAGATGGTCTTATCCGTTGAGGCTACAAATACTAGATTTCTACTTAAGTGTTTTGCTTAACTTATCATCAAACTAATACACATATTCCTAACAATCTCCCCCTATTTATGTCTACTAGAACTGTAGGCATAAATTTGGGTTTAGCTTGATGATAACAAAACACTTAACAAATTTATAAACTGTAATAAAGCAGAAATTCAAAAGTGCTACAAAAATGTATATGCTGAGATGGAATTGAAGAATTACATTGTTTCCAAGGGTGCTCCTTTAGCCTGAGCAAATTACTTTCTTTTCCTTTGATCCCTGGTTTTCTTTCCTAGCCTCCTGTCATTCTCCTCTATTTGAAGTTGAAGTTGTCTGTAGAATTCAGCTTCATCTTCTTCATTGATATCTGACTTAGATTGCATATCCTTGAGAGTTTCATTACTGGCAATCTTTAGCTGATCTTCAATTCTGAAAAATCTTCTGACTCCTTTGTTGTCTCTGAACTCCATCAACCAATGAGGTGATTTGTGAATTGTAATTCCTCTTTCTTGAATGAGTAAAGTTCTAGGCAAAGCATTGGGCTCCCTCCAAGTTTTCCTTATAGTTGGCAATCTTGTTGAGAATCTCAGTCTTGGCAGTCCTGGTAAAGCCAGAATCCCTTTGTATGGCTGAGTAGACTCTGATCAAGGTAGAGTAGCCTTCATTCAGAATTATGTGAAGAGGCCATGTTCTTTCCCCAGCTCCTTTGTATTTGAACACTAGTCTTTCTGGTAGCTGTCTGTAGGCAGCTATTCCCCTTACATCCTCCAGCTCATCCAGATAGAGTTCAATGTCTGAAAATTCTTTTATGTCACAGATGTGAACATAATCATCTTTAGAGGTTGGAGGTTTAGGCTTAGGCTTCTGTGTGAATTTGATTGAGGCTTTAGAGGGTGTTGATTTGATTCTTCTTTTCTGCTTCTTTGATGGTGGAGAAGAGGTTAGGAAGGTGGACAATTTGATGGTGTCCCAATCAATTGGTTCCTCCTTGGGAATGATTGTTTCTCCATGAATGTTCATGAAGGGGTCAGGTACAATGGGTTCAGGAATAGAGGGTAGTGGTTTGGATATTGATTGGGTTTCTTCAGTCTTATATACCTTCTTTCTCTTTGCATTGACCTTCTTTCTTTTCCCTTTCTGCCATTCTTCCTTACTTCTTTCCTCCATCTCAGTACCAACCATGTCCCCCATAGCTTCATCTTCACCTTTGTCTTCAATTTCTTTATGTTCTTCAGCCTGACTTGACTTTAGCTGTTTTTCAAGCTTTGCTTGTGCTCTTTTGTCAGCCTTTAGTTGTTTGGCTTCTTCCTTCAACCTTTTGGTTTCTTCCCTCTTCGCTATTGAGAATTTGGGATGTCCTTGCATCACACATATGCTTTTTCCCTCTCTGAAGATAATAGCCATGTTTCTCCTTACAGCCTCATCCATGGTCTCTTTGAGATATGCAATACTTCTACCTAAAAGCTTGTCCTCGTCAGCTTTTGGAAGAGGAAAATCCACCTCTTTTAGAGGATTCTTTGTAGAGTCCTTATTGGATCTGTTATTGGGCTTGAGAACTATAGGTTGCAGATCTTTGGAAGAAGTTTCTCCATCCTTATGCCTCCCTACTGGCTTGAGTTCCATAATAATTGATTCCACTTTTGTGCTATGCTTCACAGATTGTGATTGAGAAGTTGTAGAACCAAATATTAGTTGCATCTTTTCATCAATCTTCTTCCTTTGCTCTTTGACTTGCAATTCAGCTGCTGCTATCTGGATTAGATCAATTCCATCTAGATTTCCTTTGACTTGAATAGTTGGAGAAGTTGTGATGAGGAACTAGCACTTGAGAAATCTGAACTGTTGTAGATGGCTCTGCTTCCCCTTCCCTTTTATTCTCCCCCTTTTTGTTATCATCCAGGGTAGGGATCAAGCCTTGTGCTTGTGCCAGCTGCATGAGTAGATTTGTTTGAGTTTGTTGATTCTGAAGAATGGTGACCATAGAGTCTTTAATGATTTGAACCCTATCTTCCAATCTGGCCAGCCTCTTGTCAGCATCAGATGCTTTCTTCAGTCTCCCCAACAAATCTTTCATAGTACCATAGGGTATAACTGAATCCAATTTCTCAGCATTGTAGGATTTCAGATCAGCAATGTCCTGCTTGAGCTCATCCACGCTTAGATTTTGCTGGTAATGCTGCAACTGCAAGAGATGCAGAGATTCCAGATGAGCTTGAAGAATTGCCTTGGTGCCAGCATCTTGAGTCTCCTGAAGGGCCTTCTGAATTGTCATGACTTGTCTGACCAAAGTGACACCAAACTCTCCTGGTGTTGATGGTTTTGCCCATGCCCAGTCAGGAAGATCAGGAACAGAACTTGGGTCTACTACTCCCCCTAAGTTCATGCTCTCATTCAAAGAATTAGAGTCATCATCATTAGAATTTACTCCAAATTCTTCAGATGGCTCACCAGCTTGAGAAGGCAGCCTGTTGACAGCAGCTTTGTCTCTGAGAAGAGATTCTGAAGTGTGTACAATCTGTAGTGTCTGTTCTGCCTCCACATTGCCCTGTGTAGCCAATAATTGATAGGCTGAAACAGGGTGAGTAAAAGTGTCAGCATCCAAGGAAATATTATCAATGACAGCTTTGTAATGTTGCTGAAATTGTCTTTCCTTTTCTGCATCATCCACTTTCATTAACTCACTAGCAATGGCTGGATCCACCCTTATAGCTTCTGTACCTGCCTTTCTCTCAATTTCTCTCTGTTCTTGCATCAGGGGCTCCCCCTGGCTCACACACACCCTCACACCCTCACCCTCACCTTCTAAGGTGGCACTCCTCTCACTCACTTTTGCCATGCTGGAAGAAATAGCATGCATATGGTGACTCTCAACCTCTCCTTTTGCCTGGGAGCAACCCAGCCTCTCACTCAAAAGATCACTCCCTTCCCTCAAACCTAAAAGTGATTGTACAGTTGCCATGTCCTCTAAAGTTGGAATTGTTTCTGTTAAGTGTGTAGAGACCATCAACGGATAGGGAATATCCGTTGAAGTGGAAACTGATGGTATCAACGGATAACTGCTATTAAGCTTATCCGTTGAAGAACAATCACCTGTCAACGGATGAGAGATATCCGTTGAAGAAGGAAAAGATGTAGATATAGAAAGCGACATAATTGTTAAATCTGTGTGGATTGATTTTAAGTGTGGTGACACAGATTCTGCAACTACATCTGAAATAATTGGCTGATGATCCAACAAATCATCTAAAAGATGATGATCACCAGGTTTTGAGTGGGGCTCCTCCCTGAGTTTTAATGAGGGAGAATCAGGAATTGATGTGAATATCATATCCACATCCAGAGATGGTGTTGGAGAGTTTGATGAATGGTGTGTTTCTATATTGAGAGAATGGGGTTGTGATTCCATATTTGCTGGAATCACATCAAGCTGAATTTGAGAAGGCACAGATACAGGTGGATGTATCTGTGCTATGTGTGTCCCTTGTGTGGAAACTAGGGTCTTGGCCTTCTTCTTCCTTGAAAAGGCTTTAAATGGTGAATGTGTGGCTTCAGTGTCCCTCCCTCTTTTATTTTGTGTCCCTGGTTGGGGACTATTTTCAATAGTTACAACCTTTTGGGAGGATGCAACTAGGGATGTGTTGGACTCCTTTTGAACCACCACAGTCTTTTGAGAGACTGTGGCTTGGCTGGTTTGGGTACCATTCACCTCTCCCACCTTATCCTGGGGGGCTTTTTGATGTTCACCCCTCCCCTCACCACTCACACCCTGTTCACTCCCTTCAGGGTTTATGGTAGTTGTTACAACTGTTGTCTTTTGAGAAACAACAGAGGTGGGTTTCTTTGACTTGACTTTGGAAACTTTAGATTTGGTGGCTTTGGTAGGAGCCTGTTTGGACAAAGACACAGGTTCCATAGCCACACTAGAAGGCAAAGAAACATTGGGGTTAGAAATAGTAGGAGTTAGAGAAGTATTTACCTCACTTACCTGTGGTGCATTCATGATTGGCAAGTATACCAATGGCACCTGGCTGTTGAGGTTCATTCTCAAAAGGTCTACAAGGACCCTTTTCTCTTGTGCCCAGCATTTGAGTTTATTATTCTCATTGGATATAACCAAACCTTCAGCAACAAGGTTAGCCAATAACATAAAGAATCTATCATAGTAGATGTTATGTGGTCTATTAGCTTTGTTACCTAATCTGGAACCTAATTCTAGCATAACACAGTTGCTAAAATTAAAGTACCAATCAGAAACTAGCATATAGAGCATATTAACAAGAGATGAAGTGATAGCATCAAAATTGCTAATCTTCCCAGAGAAAACCTTAATAAAGGCATCTCCAAGAAAATTCCATTCTTTCCTAAGGCCTTTCCTTCTAATACTACCTAAACTAGCAGAATCAAAGGCATAGCCTATGGAATCTAGCATAGCAGAGACATCTTTATCAGTGTGTGGTGTCATGGCATTATTCTCAGGCAACTTAAAGCAAGATTGTATATCATCACAATTAATGCAATAGTCCTTACCCTTGAGAGAGAAGGCAATAGTCATATATGTGGAGTTGAACTCTGCAGTTGTCCAAATCTCCTCAATCACCTCACAGTAGATGGTTGGGGCTTCCAGCATTGCATAACTTAGTTTGCAGTTTTTGATGAAGTCCATCATCTTGTGATAATCAGAATGGGCTTCATGCTTTTCAACCAAGGCTATGAAATTATTCTTTTCATAAACAAATCCTGTTTGAGACATAATTTTGACTACTGGTGCCATTTTTGTGAGTAGAGGTTGCAGAGAAAAACTTGAGAATTTAGAGAGAAAGAGAATAAGAATTGCAAGAAAGCGTAAAGTGAGAATAAGAGTTCAATTGGGCTTTTATACTTTCTTGAATTAAAACGTAAATAAAATGATTAAATGATACTTTTAAGTAAGTTACAGCCGTTCAAGAATAAATAAAACTGTAGAAATTCTAAAAACTACCTTAAATACAAATACATACAACACTGTATATCTGTATCAACGGTTGAGTTAAAGAATCAACGGCTGTGACTCACTTATAGTAACTGACGTGACACTTCAACGGATAAGGGAAATAGTTATCTGTTGATGAACAACACCATTTTATCCGTTGAAGGATAAAATTACCAGAAATATATTTGTCTTTCAACGGATAATGAACATCCATTGGATAGAACAATTTTGGCTTTCAACGGATAGAGAATATCCGTTGATAGGATAAGTCTTAATTAAAGCCAGCTTTGTTCTTGCAGCAAATTCATTTCAGGCTTCAAGACAGATTATATAGATGACATAGATTATGAATAATTAAGCATACCTAACTCACTTACTAATCTTGTGAATGTTGATTCATCAAGTGGCTTGGTAAATATGTCTGCAATCTGCTTTTCACTTGGAACAAAACGAAGTTCCACTGTACCTTTCATCACATGTTCCCTAATGAAGTGGTACTTGATATCAATGTGCTTGGTTCTTGAGTGCTGCACTGGATTTTCAGTAATGGCAATGGCACTTGTGTTATCGCAGAATATTGGAATTTTGTCAACAGTCAGACCATAGTCAAATAGTTGATTCCTCATCCATAGTATCTGTGCACAGCAACTACCAGCAGCAATGTACTCAGCTTCAGCTGTTGATGTAGAAACAGAATTCTGCTTCTTGCTGAACCATGATACAAGCGTTTTCCCTAGAAATTGACAGGTGCCTGTTGTGCTTTTCCTGTCTATTTTGCAACCTGCATAATCTGCATCTGAGTAGCCAATTAGATCAAAACCAGACTCTCTAGGGTACCAAATTCCTAGATTTGGAGTCCCCTTGAGATATCTGAAAATTCTTTTAATAGCCACTAAGTGAGATTCTTTAGGGTCAGCTTGAAATCTAGCACAGAGACATGTACAAAACATTATATCAGGTCTACTAGCAGTTAAATATAAAAGTGAGCCAATCATGCCTCTATAACTTGTAATATCCACAGACTTTTCAGCCTTGTTTAATTCAAGCTTAGTGGCAGTGGTCATGGGAGTTTTTGCATGTGAACAATCCATTAAGTCAAACTTCTTTAAAAGATCATAAATATATTTAGTTTGACTAATGAAAATTCCACCACTAACTTGTTTAACTTGTAAACCAAGAAAGTAAGTTAGCTCTCCCATCATGCTCATTTCATATTTACTTTGCATTAATTTAGCAAACTTTTTACAAAGCTTATCATCTGTAGATCCAAATATAATATCATCTACATAAATTTGTACAAGTATCTTAGAGCCATTAACATTTCTAAAGAAGAGAGTTTTGTCAACAGTACCTCTTGTGAAGTGATTATCTAGAAGGAACTTTGACAAAGTCTCATACCAGGCTCTAGGTGCTTGCTTTAGTCCATAGAGTGCTTTCATCAGATAATACACATAGTCTGGAAAATTTGGATCTTCAAAACCTGGAGGTTGGCTTACATAAACTTCTTCCTCCAATTCCCCATTTAGAAATGCACTCTTGACATCCATTTGATAGACTTTGAAATTGGCATTAGCTGCATAGGCTAGAAAGATTCTGATGGCTTCAAGTCTGGCAACTGGAGCAAATGTTTCATCAAAATCTATTCCCTCTTGTTGAGAATAGCCTTTAGCAACCAATCTGGCTTTATTCCTTATGACAATGCCATTTTCATCCATCTTGTTTCTGAATACCCATTTTGTGTCAATAGAACTCTTGTTCTTTGGCTTGGGTACCAGCTTCCATACTTTGTTCCTCTCAAATTGGTTTAGCTCCTCTTGCATTGCTAAAATCCAATCTGGATCCAATAGAGCTTCTTCCACTCTCTTAGGTTCCTCCTGTGATAGAAAGCTACTATACAGACATTCATCTTGAGTAGCCCTTCTAGTTTGTACTTTTGATGTAGCATCACCAATGATCAGTTCAAAAGGGTGATTCTTGATCCATTTCCTTTGAGGTGGTAGATTAGCCCTAGATGAGGTTGCCTCAGTATTGTCATGATGTGAGATAGAATGTTGATTTGTTGAAACTCCCCCTGAGTTGCTGATCCTTTGAAAGGAATTGGGAGCTCTATCAACTGATGAAGTAAATTGATTATCCGTTGACAGACTGTGATCAACGGATGCTTCATTATGAACTTCAACGGATGATGCACTTTGTCTTTCAATGGATGCTGCATTGCTTCTTTCAACGGAAGCTGAATTATGACTTTCAACGGATGCAGCATTCTGTGCATTATCCAAAGGCAGATTCTGAATTCTTCTTGAGATGCCTTCTTCATCATTCTCATCTTCACTATCATCACAGTATATCTCAATGTTGTCAAATTTGAGTCCTTCATGATGTCCCTCATCTGTTAGTCCATCAATCTTTTTATCATCAAACACAACATGTACAGATTCCATGACAATGTTGGTTCTTAGATTGTAGACCCTATATGATTTTCCAGCAGAATAACCAACAAATATTCCTTCATCAGCCTTTGCATCAAACTTCCCTTTGTGATCAGATTGATTCCTTAAGATGTAGCATTTGCAACCAAAGATATGTAGAAAGTTTAAAGTTGGTTTTCTTCTCTTGAATAATTGATATGGAGTCATGCATTTTGCCTGATTGATTAGAGAAATATTCTGAGTGTAACATGCACTGTTAACAGCCTCAGCCCAAAAATAAGTTGGGAGTTTTGACTCTTCAAGCATTGTCCTTGCAGCTTCAATTAGTGATCTGTTCTTCCTTTCCACCACACCATTTTGTTGTGGAGTTCTTGGAGCTGAGAACTCATGCATGATCCCACTTTCTTCACAGAACAACTTCATGGTTGAATTCTTGAACTCAGTTCCATTGTCACTCCTAATATTCCTTACTTTGAAATCAGGATGATTGTTGACTTGCTTGATATGATTGATGATGATTTCACTAGCTTCATCCTTTGAACCAAGAAAATAAACCCATGAAAACTTTGAGAAATCATCTACAATCACTAGGCAGTATCTTTTCCTTGAAATTGACAATACATTGACTGGTCCAAAAAGATCCATGTGTAGAAGTTGTAGTGGTTCATCAATTGCAGATTCAAGCTTCTTACTGAATGATACTTTCTTTTGCTTTCCTTTCTGACAAGCATCACACAGTCCATCCCTTATGAATTCCACTAGAGGCATTCCTCTAACTAAGTCGTTTTTGACTAGATCATTCATTGTCTTGAAATTCAAATGGGACAGCTTCTTGTGCCATAGCCAACTTTCAACTGGACTTGCTTTGCTGAGAAGACAAGTAATGGATTCTGCATCTGTAGAGTTGAAATCAGCTAAGTACACGTTCCCTTTTCTAACTCCAGTTAGAACCACTTTATTGTCCTTTTTACTTGTGACAATACAGGCTTCAGAATTGAAGGAAACAGTATTCCCTCTGTCACATAGTTGACTGATGCTCAATAAATTGTGTTTGAGACCATCAACCAATGCAACTTCATCAATGATGACATTTTCTTTTGAAATCAAGCCATATCCCATAGTGAATCCTTTGCTGTCATCTCCAAAGGTTATGCTAGGGCCAGCTCTCTCCTTAAACTCTGTGAGCAGGGTGAAATCTCCTGTCATGTGTCTTGAACAACCACTGTCCAAGTACCATAGATTCCTTCTTTGTCCCTACACACAACAAAATCAATCAAGTTGATTTTGGTACCCAAGTTTCCTTGGGTCCAGCCTTGTTAGTCTTTTTCCTAGACTTCATTCCTCCTGCATCTTTTGACTTAGGTAACTTTGGATCAACCTTGGTCTCAGATGTGGTTGGTTGAAGTGTAGGGTTAGTCACAGAATCATTTAACACATTTGATTGAATTTGATAAGGCATAGGTTGTGCAAACATGTTATTCCACATAGGCATATTGTATGGCATTTGAGGCATACTAAATGCAGTAAAATAAGGATTGTTAATATATGGCATGTTTGCAAAATATGCATGGGGATTCTGGTGAGACATAACAGGCATAGCATGCAGAGGTGACATAGACATGTTAGGCATGGAGGGATTTGAAGGCATGGGAGCATTTTTAACAGATTTGCAATTATCAGATAGGTGATTAACACTTTTACAATGCACACAGCTTTTTCTAGGAGCATACCTATCAGGTGTGTAATTGTTATGTTTATTAATCCCTACCTTCCCATTTCTTTTAGATTTTCTTTTAGTTTCCTTCTTATCCTCAACCAACTTAAGCCTATCTTTTAGCTGATCTAAAGTCATGTGTCCTATATTCACCTTACTGACATCTCTGGATGTGCTAGCTCCTTCTTTCACAAAGTTCTTGAGAGTTGAATCATTCCTTTTATTGAGATTTTTATTTTTAAAAGAACTTGCCTGTTTTAATTGATGAGCCTTCAACGGATGCTCCTTTTCTTCCTTCAACGGATAACTTTCATCATCCGTTGATTCCACATCCGTTGACAATCCATCAATTAATTCTAACTCCTTTTTGTTTTTCTTCCAGGCATCCTCACAGAATGATTCAATTCCCTGAACCTTTGCAATCTGAACACTAAGATCCCTAGATGTTTTCCAGGCCTTAATTACCTCTTGCTCACTTTCTAACTGTGTAGAAAGAATTTCTACTTTCTTAACAGCCTCTGCTAGTTCACTCTCAACAGTCAAGCATTTAAGTTTTATCTTTTCAAGCTCAATTACCTGATCCTCTAACACAGCATTCCTATCACTTAAAAACACACTATTCTCCTTGATCCTAGTGTTTTCTTTTGCTAGTGATTTAAGGGAAACACGCAAATGATATAATTCATTGGTCATATCATTTATGGCTTTATTGCATTCATGTTTAGAAAGCTGAGAGAGATCAGTAGTAATTACATGGTTGCTTGATGAACTAGTTTCATTTTCATCAGAATTAGCCATCAGGGCTAGGTTGACATATTCCACATCATCATCTTCATTTACCCCATCTGCTGCCCAATCATCTTGAGTGAGAAAAGCTCTTTCCTTTTGTTTGAGCAAATCAAAATACTTCTTTTTGTAATCAACTTGCTCAAATTTCTTTTTCTCAGAATTTGGCTTCCTACACTCACTTGCAAAGTGTCCACTAATGGCACAGTTGTAACATTTGAACTTTGATTTGTCCACCATGTTTTTGTTTGGCTTAGTGAACTTTGTGTTTTTCCTGAACTTCATTTTTGCAAACCTCCTGGACAGAAAGGCCAAATGTTCTTCAATATCATCAGATTCATCCTGACTGGAATTGTCTTCATCCTCAGCAACTTGCTCTTTACCCTTGCTTAATTCTGATTTGCTTGTGCCAATTTTGAGACTTGGCATTGTCTTCTCCTCATTCCTGGCTTCCATCTTCTCACTGTCAGCTACAAGAGCAACTGTTCCTCCTTTTCTCTTTCCCTTTTCCAACAGCTCATCCTGCTCCATTTCAAGTTCATAAGTCTTCAGAATTCCATATAATCTTTCAAGTGTGAAGTTCTTATAATCTTGAGAATTTCTCAAAGAGACAGTCATGGGCTTCCATTCCTTTGGCAGAGACCTAAGAAATTTTAAGTTGGAATCCTTGACTTGGTACACTCTATTATACAGCTTCAATCTATTCAATAGTTTTTGAAACCTGATGAAGGTATCATTTAATGATTCACCTTCTTCAAAGTGAAAATATTCATACTGTTGAATAAGAAGCTGCATCTTGTTCTCTCTGACCTGCTCAGTACCTTCACAGATGATTTGTACAGTATCCCAAACTTCCTTTGCAGTTTGGCTATTGATGACATTGTCAAACATATCTTGATCTAAGCCATTAAACAAAATGTTCATGGCTCTCTTATCCTTGCGGATTTCTTCCATGTCTTCAATAGTCCATTCTGCTTTTGGCTTGGGAATGGACTGTCCAACAGCAACTGTTGCAGTAGCAGCTGTGGCTACTTTGTGAGGGATGTGAGGACCATTTTCAATACAGTTGATATAGCTTTCATCTTGAGAAAGAAGATGTAAATGCATCTTCACTTTCCAGTGATGATAATTATCTTTTTCCAGGACTGGAATCTTTACACCAATATCCTTCCTACTCATGATGGTAGCAGGAGGATTCTTCTGTGCTCTCATGATGTTAGCAGAATAGATCTTTAAACTCTTTGTATGTTAAGAGCTTGCTCTAATACCAATTGTTATTCCCAGTGGACTAACAATGAGATTTACAGAAGGGGGGTTGAATGTAAATCTCAAAACTTTTTCAAGTTTTGAGCAGTTTCTAAGGCTAAGTGTTTGAGTGATCAAATGTGTGTGAATTGCTTGAAGCTGATGCAGACAGATATATATTCAAACATAAATATAATGAGCACAAAGAACTTAAAAACTTTTTTGGTGTATTTGTTGTTCCACCAGAGATGTGTTATTTTAGAAAATCTGTGATTAAAAGAATTAAATCACAGCTGCTTCCTAGTACAAACTAGATGATTTTCTCTTTTGATATTTCTAAACAGCTCAGGAAAATTCATATCTAATTACTAGCTGCTACTTGGTTTATATATCACCAAGTTTACAAGTGAAGACAAACTGTAACAATACAATTGAAAAGATTCTTCACATGTTTCTTCTTCATTTCTCTATCCAATGCAATCTAGGATAATCTGTAAATCTTTGAATACTTCCTTGTTTGCATCAGAATGGAAATGCTGCATTTTCTTGATTCCTCCTAGAGGCTTCCACATTCCAGTATGTCTCTGTCAACCCATGTGCCTCTGTCAGCTTGTGAATTGTCACTATCAACTGTTAATGAACTAAGCATCCGTTGAAGCTTTCATCCGTTGATGCCTTATCCGTTGAGGCTTTATCCGTTGAAGCTTTATTCGTTGATGCATTATCAGTTGAAGTCTTTATCCGTTGAAGCACTTATCCGTTGATGGATATTATCCGTTAAAGCATTAGAGACATCCGTTGAAGCTTTGTTTCTTATTCGTTGAAGGTCTTTAATATCCGTTGACACTTCTTCACTTATACAAAATTACAAGGCATGAAATATTTACAATTAGCCCTCCTATTTGTACGTCCATTAGTAGTCAACATGACTGATTATTTCCTAACAACATCTAAGAATTACAGCTTGAAACCAGTGAGTGAAATGTGCTACAATACTAAACTTATTGCTAAGTACAGCTACCCCTTCAACGGATAGCCAAGATGGTCTTATCCGTTGAGGCTACAAACACTAGATTTCTACTTAAGTGTTTTGTTTAACTTATCATCAAACTAATACACATATTCCTAACAATATTCACATCTCCAATCCACATTATTTAAGCTAATTCATGACACCCAAACAGCTATTCAGGCATCCACAAGTGCCAGCACTAAAAGGTTACTCACAGCACGTCTTGAAGCTCTACAACTGTACAAGATTCAAGCTCTCCAACACGGTCAAAGTGTGGATGAAATGAAGCAAGAAATTTTTGAATTCAAACAAGATTTTGTGACAAGGTTGGATGCCAGACTTCCAGGAACCACCATAACTGAGATAGCACAAAAGCTAAGGAAATAAGCTGATCTAAACAGAAAGGTTGAGGCCATGGACTCTAGGTTGTCTAATATGGAGAAGTCAGTGGCCAACATACTTGCAAATCAGGAAGCTTAGACTGCTTTGCTCCAACAGTTGGTGGCTGCACAACTCCCTTCTTCTCAACAACTTGATGCTGACAAAAAGGAGGAGAAAGGTTCTTCAAGTGAGAGGGAGAAACAGCTCAACATTCAAGTCAGTAAAGTAACTATGCCAGCAATTGCTTTCACTAAGCCACCAGTTATGGATAGCATTGATCTCATCAATCTAGCAGTAGCAAAATAGGAATCAAATGATAAACTGACAAAGATTGATGTAGCAGCAGCTGAGAAGGAGCTAGATGATAAATGGTAGAAGATTGATGCAGATATTCAAAAGAAATTTGGTCAGATACAGAAACCAAACAAGACTTTTTATCACCACTCACAAGTCAAACAAATCTCAGTGAATGAAATGAGTCTAGGTAGCTTGGAAAAAGGCCAAACTTCATGCATCAAATCTCCAAAAGCCAATCTAATTCTGAAGCCTAAAAGGAACTATTCAAAGTTCTCAGATAAAAACCCTATGGATCTTATGTTTGAGACACCTAGGCTAGATGAAAAGAAGTTGTTAGCAAGGTCAGTTGCATTTTACAAAGATCCATTTGATTCAGTTCAAAAGAAGAGAATTGCCAAAATTTATAGGAATGGTAAGGAGATCTGTGTGGTGGCTGGACACCCTCTGTTTGTAGAAGTTAAGAAGGAAGAAAAAGAAAGGATCAAGCAAGAAAAGAAGCAGGCTGCTTAATATGCTAAGAAGCTCAAACAGAAGAAGGAGCAAGCTGCTATCTTGGCCAAACTTCAAGCTGTCAAATCTACAACTGAGATTTCTGAAAAACCTCATGTGATTACTGAAGCTCAAGATCAACAAATGCAAAATGAACCTCCACAGAAAAGAAAATTCAGATACAAGCTTCACTCCAAAAGCAAATTGGACTTTAGTGATGAGGAAATGGGGGACAACATTCCCAAACAGTCTACAACTTCAACTCAAGCATTCCAGCCCTCAGTGGTACATGAGGAATTCAAGGTAGATCCAACAAAGAACTTTAATGGTTAACCTATAATTCCTAAGGATGAGCCAATAGACTGGGAAAGCTTGCCAATTCCTGAGCTCAATTTACCTATCTTCAACAAGCCAAAGAAGACAAAGATTAAAGCAACCAAGAAAGTGTAGCCTGTGACCTTCAGGTCCAAGACCCTAACCAAATCTCAACCTACAGTCAACAAGGGAGATCTCTTATATATCTGTGATATCAAGGAGTTTTCAGAAATAAACCAATACTTGGATGAATTGGAAGAAGTAAGAGGGATTGATGCTCATAGACATCTTCCTGAAAGGCTGGTGTTCAAGTACAAGGGAGGGAAAGAAATCACATGGTCACTTCACAAGATTCTTCAGGAAAGCCAATCTGTATTGATAAAGGTCTATTCATCCTTCAAGAAGAACTTTGGATTTAATGTGACTGCAAGGAGAATAGTCCTAAAGAAAATAGAAGATCTAAGGAGCAATAGAGCCAAAGATGCACTCCCAAAAACTCTATTTATTCCCTTCACATGAAAAAGAGTGCATTTGAGGCCTCATTGGTTGATAAGGGAATTAGAAGATTCTTCAGACTAGATGACCAATTGAGTATCTCTAGCAATGAGACTCTATTGGAAATGCAAGAAAAGATGGATCTATCTGAAGCTGATGAACTTGAATTCTACAGACAACTCCAGAATCAAATAGAAGAAAATAACAGGAAGCTTGAGAAGAAATCCAGACAATCAAGGAAATAGAATAATTCGCTCAGACTAGAGGAGCACCTTGATAATGATTGTGAGAAATCTTTGTACACTTTGCTTTGTTTAATTTTCAATAAAATTGTAGCACTTATCAGTTTTATCTACTACATTTTAATCTGTATTTTTAGGGTGTTTTGTTATCATCAAGTTTCTCTTAATTTATGGCTATAATTCCAGTAGACATAAATTGGGGGAGATTGTTAGAAATATGTTGTGAACTTGATGATAAGTTAAACAAAAAACTTTAGTAGATTTAACTTAGTGAAATTTGTAGCTCTCGACGGATGATATAATATAATCCTGACGGATGAACTTTATAGTCCCGATGGATAACAATTTGACATCCATCGAGAGTGTAGCTTATGTAATAAATAAGTATTGTATCTCATTTCTGCAAACAACATATTTTAGTCTGGTAGATTGTGTAGGGTTTTCTAAGTCATGTTGACTACTAGATTGATATGCAGAATAGGTTCACTAATTGTAAATATGAAATGTCTTGTAATTCTGTATAAGTGAAATAGAGTCAAGTGGCAGATAGACTCCCGACGGATGATCTACAAGACTCCCGACGGATGATCAACATAGCTCTTAACGGATGACCAACATAGTCCCGACGGATGATCAAATTCAAGATAGCTATTGACAGTGACAACACAGTCACATGTGTTGGGTGTTTGCAAAAGGAATGTGGCGGCCTGTTAAGCAGGATTTTGAGAACAAAGAAGCATTACCATTTCCATGCAAATGTGAACATATTCAAAGATGCTGAAATAGAGTAGTAAGCAGCATGAAGTTAGGCTAGATATATTTTATTTTATTATCTTATCTTACTATCATGTAACTTGGTGGTATATAAATCAAGAGTAGCAAGTAGAACTTTTTGAACAAAGCAAGTTTATTTTCAGAGAAACATATCAAGCTGTATTCTGCAAGAATTTCTCTGTAGTTTATTTGTTCAACTTGTAAAGCAGCTGTGAGCTATTCAAAGCTTCACAGAGTTCTCATTCTGATATATATATATATATATATATATATCTGGTGGATAAATTCAAATCCACCATAAAGTTTTAAAGCCTTGTGTTTTATTACTTAGTGTGTTGATTTCAATTATCTTTCTATTTCACACTTTAGAAAATCAAACACTGTTATATGTATTAAGTTAGAACATTCTTAAAATCAAGAAAAGAAACCAGAATTACATTCAACCCCCCTTCTGTAATTCTTGTTGTATTGTTAGGGAATAACAAAAAGCGAGGTAGTTGGTACCCTCTTTTGGAATAGCAGCTCCAGCTAACATTATTTGAAACCATTGTGAGTTTATGGGTTTGAATGAGTAAGAGATTTGAGAGATAAAGAGCTTGAAATGAGAGAGAATGGTAAAGATTTTCAAAAACTAGGTCACTTGAGATCTCGAAAGCATAAAGAGGGGTTATGTCGAGATGTCTGGGTATTTATAGAAAAAGATGAGTGACTTGTCGAGAAGTAGGAATAAACAGTTCAGATTTGCTTACCGAGAAGTCACATGAATTGTAAACTCATATCGAGATGTCACTTTCCTGACTCTTATCGAGAACTAGATTGTGACTTATCGAGATGTAGAATAAATACCCGGTTTTTCCTGAATGGACTGAGTTTTTCCAATTTTAATTTGAATAAATAAAAAAATAGAATAATTTTATATCAAAAGTAATTTACTAAAATAATTAATTAAATTAAATTATTTCAATTCTAAGTTATCGAGAAGTCTAAAATTTATACTTGTAGATAACTCTATGAATAAACATATGTTGAGATATTTTCAATACTTATCGAGAAGTCATAATGAGCCTTGTCGGGAAGTCCTTCGAGAAGTCATGAAAAAGACTTATCGAGAACTCTATCGAAAAGTCTCAAAATGACTTGTTGAGAAGTGATTTAGACTTATCGAGAACTCAATTCTCCACATACCTTGGTTCCTTTCAGTTATGTCTTATATTAATTTCACATATTGAAAATGTAAATTAACAGTTAACAGTTTTTCTTAGAATTTGAAAAATTCTAAGTTGAATTTTAAATTTAGAAAAATAAAAATATAGAGAATTTTGAAATATTTACAATTAATATTCCAGTTAATTTACAATTAAATCAAATCAATTTTGATTTATCAGAAATTAATCTGCCGCACCATATTAGCTGAGTTCTTGTCTTTAGGATGAAGAATTTAACATTCCAATTTCACTAACAAGTCTAGTGAAAGTTGTTTCATCCAAAGGTTTAGTGAAAATGTGAGCTAATTATTTTTCTGTTGGAACAAAAATGAGCTCAATAGTACCATTTACAGCATGTTCTCTAATAAAATGGTACCTTACATCAATGTGCTTAGTTCTAGAATGATTAACTAAATTAGCGGCAGTAAATATGGCACTAGTATTGTCACACATGATTGGAATTTTGTGTAACACTAGGTCATAGCCCATTAATTGATTTCTAATCCAAAGCACTTGAGCACAACAACTTCCTACAGCTATATATTCAGCCTCAGCTGTAGAAGTTGATACATATTGTTATTTCTTATTGTACCAAGATACAAGTCTTTGTCCAAGAAATTGACAGCTTCCACTAGTACTCTTCCTGTCTATCCTGCATCCAACAAAATCTGCATCTATGTATCCAACAGCTTCAAAACCTGTTCTCTTAGGATACCACAATCCCAAGTTTGTTGTTCCCTTCAAATATCTAAAAATTCTCTTTACTACCATCAAATGTGATTCTCTGGGATTTGCTTGAAATCTGGCACACAGACATGTTGCAAACATAATATCTGGTCTACTAGCAGTTAAGTATAGCAAAGATCCAATCATTCATCTATAGCCAGATATGTCCACACTTTTTCCATTCTTATCTTCATCCAACTTGGTAGCTGTAGACATTGGTGTAGATGCGGGTGAGCAGTCAAGCATTCCAAACTTCTTCAATAAATCTTTAACATATTTGGTTTGACTGATAAAGATGCCATCACTTATTTGACTAACTTGAAGGCCAAGGAAGTAACTGAGCTCTCCCATCATGCTCATTTCATATTCACTCTACATGATTCTTGAAAATCTTTGACATAACTTATCATTAGTAGAACCAAAAATGTTATCATCCACATAGATTTGAACTAGGATAATATCATCACCATGCTTCTTGTGGAATAGAGTCTTATCAATAGTTCCTCTAGTAAATCCATGTTTGATCAAGAATTTTGATAGTGTGTCACACCATGCTCTAGGTGCTTGCTTTAAACCATAGAGTTATTTTAACAATTTATAAACAAAGTCTAGAAATTCTGGATCTTCAAAGCCAGGTGGTCGTTGCAAATAGACTTCTCTTCCAATTCACCATTGAGGAATGCACTCTTCACATCCATTTGATACACCTTAAAATTTGAGTATGCAGCAGATGCAAGGAATATTCTTATTGTTTCAAGTCTTGTAAATGGAGCAAAAATTTCTTCATAGTCAATTCCTTCTTCTTGTGAGTAGCCTTAACAACCAGTCTTGCTTTGTTTCTTGTCACAATTTCATTTTCATCCATCTTGTTCCTATACACCCATTTTTAAATGCTTCTGTTTCTTGGTACATGAACTAATTCCCAAACTTTATTTCTCTTAAACTGATTTAATTCTTCCTGCATGGTAGTTATCCAGTCAGGATCATGCAAGGCCTCTTCAGTTTTCTTGGGATCAAGTTGGATAGAAAATATGCATGCAAACACTCATTTGTAGTAGCACTTCTAGTTCTCACTCCAGCATTTGGATCACCAATTATTGCATCTTTAGTATGAATTCTATCTCATTTCCTGGTGTGATCTTGTTGACTAGAATTGCTCTCGCCATTGTCATAACTTGCAGAACCACCATCTTCTTCTCCCCCTGAGTTTGTGCTATCAAACTCAGATGAAATTCTTTCTTGATTAGAATTTTCATTTTCATGGATCACTTATTCAATTTTTTCTTGCTCCATTATATTTTAAGTGTTGATCTCAGCATCATCCTCAGAATCACTGTCAATATTGAGATTTTCAAACTTCAAAGTTTCAACTTTATTTTCATCAAGATTCCAAGCTTGGACACTTGTCATCATCAAAAGTCACATATGTGCTCTCCATAATTTTCTTCTGTTCAAGCACATAAACTCTGTAGGCCGTTTCCCCCAATGAATGTCCCAAAAAAATTACTTCAAAAATCTTAGGGTCAAATTTTCCCACATATTCAGAGTTGTCTTTTAACACAAATCACTTGCTTCCAAACACATGCAGATGCTTCACAGTAGGCTTTCTTTTTGATAAAATTTAGTAAGTTGATTTGTCATGGTTTTTATTGATCAAATATATGTTTTGAGTATAGCATGCAGTATTCACAACTTCTTCCCAAAAACTTATTGGCAGATTGGCATTTTGCAGCATTGTCTAGGAAGCTTCAACTAGAGTTCTGTTTTTCCTCTCAACAACACCATTTTGTTAAGGTGTTCTTGCAGCTGAAAATTCTTGAACAATGCCTTTGTCTTTACAGAATTCACTCAATGATGCATTCCTGAATTATGTGTCATTATCACTTCTCAATCTCTTTACACAATTTTGATCTTCAACCTGCTTTTCAACTTTCTTTATATGTTCAATAAAGATGTGTGGAGTTTCATCTTTTGAATGCATAAACTCTACCCATGTATACCTTAAGTAGTCATCCATTATCATCAGTGCATATTTCTTTCTAGAAATAGATAATACATTAACAGGTCCATGTGAATAAGTTGCAATGGTGCACTTATGGAATTCACAGTTTTGCTTTTGTGAGTGGACCTTTTCATTTTGCCTTTTTGACAAGCCTCACAAACTTAATCTTGAGCAAATTCCAAATTTTGCATGTCTCTCACTAATTCCTTTTTTACCAAGGTATTAATTGCTTTGTAATTCAGGTGAGAGGGTTTCTTGTGCCACAACTTGTTTTTCTTAATAGATGCTTTAGTATAGAAGTAACAAATACCACCCTTGTTTGATGAACTTAAATTTGCCACAAACAAGCTTCATTTTCTTACTCCTTTTAGAGCAGTTTCACCAGTCTTTTTGCTGATAATTGAGCAGTCTTCTTTTTCAAAATTCACCTTAAATCCCTTGTTAGTAAATTGGCTGACACTTAGAAGATTAAGTTTAAGTCCCGTAACCAGTACTACATCTTCTATGACAATATTTCCAGAACCTAGCTTGCCTTATCCCACTGTGAATCCTTTATTGTTGTCTCCAAAAGTCACCAATGGGTCAGCCATCTCCTCAAATTTTGATAGCAGGGCCTTATCACCTATCATATGTCTGGATCAGCCACTATCAATGATCCATGTGACTCTCTTCGCCTTGCTCTGTATACAATAAAGATTAAGTGTGTTTAGTTACCCAAACAGTGTTGGGTACTTTCTTCTTTTTCACTGAAGTAGCAGAAGTAGAATTTGATGATTCAAAAAGAACAGTGTATTTATTGATTGATTTGCATTTTCCTTTTTAGCTTTAGATCCAAGATTAACTTCCTTGAGGTCTACTTTCAGTTTATGACAGCTTGTCATCACTTTTATATTACAAGGAATGCAATCAAATTTGTCACAGAATGAATATGGATCTTCAGCCAATGCCTCATTGTATTTGCAGGCTCCCAACTTTGGCTCACTAACAGCCTTTTTACAAAGGTGAATTAGGTGATTTATTGAGCCACATCTTTGACACTGCTTCCTGGGAGCATCTACAACAAAGGCATAGTTGTTGCAATTGTTCACACCTATTTTTCCATTCCTGTTCTTTTTCTTTTTCCCAGCATTCTCAGTTTTAACCTCCTTGGTTGGTGTCTTGATAACTTGATTGACTATTGGTTTCTTTTCAGGTTCATTTGTGGTTGTGGTTTCTACATCCTTCTTTTCAATGTCTTCATCTGCAAGTTCTTGCTTGATGACCAAATCAACCTCACTGAAACTAACCTCACATGTCTTGAAAAAAGGTGTATCTACTTTTCTTAGCATAACTGAGACATCTTGATCTACAATTGCTTTTCTTTTGTCACCTTTATTTTCTTGTTCATGTTCAAGGCATCATAGTCCAAATAAATAGCTATATTAGCACATGGTTTGTTTTTCACATGGTATTGTCCAACCAACTGAGATGCATTTTTAAAGGACTTCAATTTCACTTCATTTTTTCCAAATTTTCCCTCAGCATTGCTTCAATTTTACTTGCAAACTTGAGCTTGTTTTTCAGATATTTATTTTCTTGCTTGACTGTTTCAAGCTCAGCAAGTTGCAGCTCCAACTCTTGCTTTTTAATCTCAAGCTTCTCATTGATCTTTGACAGTCTACTAACTTCCTCAGTAGCTGCCACCATGCTTGTATGGATGTGAAACATTTCTACACTCATCTTTTCAACAGCTTCTTTATATTGGATTGTATTTAAATCAATGGTAGTTAGAGTTGGTACCTCTGATTTTGATGAGGATGATTCTCCTTGCTCTAAAGCCATGAGTGCATAATTTCCAAATTCTTTATTATCATCATCTTCATCAGTGTCATCCCAACTCTTGCCTTCAGCTATGCAATCATTTCCCTGTTGTTTCTTCAAGAGAGCTTCATACTTTGCTTCCAACTTCAGGTAAGCTTTATCTTTCTTCACTTTCTTTGGCTTCCTACACTCAGTTGCAAAGTGGCCCAACTCATCACAGTTGTAGCACCTTATTTTTTATCTATTAACGGATCTAGTTTTGTAGCCACCTTTGCCACCTGAGTTGTACTGAGTTTTTCCTTTCCAATTGTTTCTATTTGAGGTTTGTCCCTTGCTCTTGAAGTACTTTGGATTTTTCACCCTAATGTTAGAAAATTTTCTAGCAAGGTAAACCATAGATTGATCCATCTCATCTAGCTCATCAAGGGTATTATACTCATCCTCCTCTAGCTCCAATATGACTTGTTTCTAGGGCTCCTTGTTATTTTTCTCAACAGCAGGAGTGACTGGAGTTTGAGCTTCTTGTTCATCTTCAAGCATTGTATTATCATTGACCATCAAGGCACTAGATCCATCTACTACATGTCCTTGGTTTTGTTAGAAAAAATTGGATGTTTAGATCATAGTTTTATTATGTTCTTGATGATAATCCTAAAATCTAATGTTTGGAAGTTGTTCCATGATATGTGAACTTAAACTTTCATGTATGGTTTTAAGAATTTTTCTTAATGAAATCCATAGAGAATTAGAGTTAAACTTAGTGGCTTGAAAGAGCTTGATTAAAAAAATATGTTTTGTCCCACATTGAAAATAAATAAAGGGGGTATTGACTTTATATAGTATCACAGACATGGGTAGTGTACAACTACTAAGGTGTGTGATGGTGCATTGTGCTCTTGTGTGCTTCACGCGAACACACAAACATACGCGCGCACCGCCGCCCCGCCAAGCCACGCACCACACCGGACCGGGTCGGGTTGAAGGGCGATTTGTGCGAATATCTCGGCATCTCGCGTATGCGAGGTGACCTGGGCGAGGATTTTATTTATTTGTGTGATTTAATATTTTAATTAGAATTTATTTATCAGTTTGGGCTGTTTTATAACTGTGTTGGGTTGGGTTCGGTTTCTGAATTGGGCTGAGTCACTTTGTAAGTGGGCTTAGTTAGATTCATTGAACCCGGACACTTAACAAATAACTTTGTTACTGATAATATATTCAAATTAAAATTAAATCTGAAATAATATGAGGGATTAATGAATAAGCTGTTACAATTTTATTTTAAATTCAAATTATCAATTTTGATTTATCTATTAATTGTACAGTTTAATTCTGATATTAAATGGGGTGGCAGTTTCACTTAGTCTCTATTATAAATAGAAGACTAAGGTTTTGAGTTTTTTGCACCACACCCTATATTCTTCTTCTCCTCTCTATACTCTCTGCTCTCCCATATTCAGATAGTGGTTTTCCGGCGAAGTGAGGTTCCAGTCGAAGTTGAGCTTCGAGGTGCTGTCAACTCAAAGCTCAGAGTTATTTTATCCTGGAGGAGTTGTTGCATAGCATCCCAACGCAGCCAGGTGGGGACAACTATCTCTTCAAGAGCAATCAGGGCTTCGAGCAAGGCCTGGCGACTCAGCTATTTTTTTTCTTGGTGTTTCTTTATCTGCTGGCTACCAACTTTTCCAGTCACTCTTTCGCTCTGTTAAAGCTATGGTTACGGGTACAATTTATGTTCTCTCTTCGGTATTTCAGTTACTGATTTGTGTATTGTTTACCTGCATGCTTTGTTGTGTTAACCGTTATCTTGGCATTACCTTGCTAAATACAATATATAATTACCTCTATGTTGATGTAATAGTTAGTATTATTTCCAACAGGTTTGCCTTTAATGTCATTCTCTGCAACATTTCAAGCTCATATGTCTTCAGAATCCCATATAAGACCTCTAATGTCATTCTTCTTAGGTCTAATCCTTCTCTAATAGCATATATCTTCTATTCAAGATAGTAAGGAAGGGTCAACAACTTTAGGTTAACCTCCTCAGCTTCATAATATTTATGATGAAGTTGCAATTCATTAATCAATTTATTGAATATTTCAAAAACTTCAGTAATTCCTACTTTAGGCTTAGCCATAAAACCCTCATATTGTGACACCAATATTCTTCTTTGGTTAGATCTAACTTCCTTTTTCCCCTCACACAGTATCTCAATCTTCTCCCAAATCTATTTAGCAGACTCACAGTTGATAATGTTGTTGTACATCATATTATCAAGAGACTCAATTAATATGAGTTGTAAACTGCTATCCAGTGCAACCTTTTCCTTTTTAGGCTCTGTGTAGGTTAAGGAGGGGTCTTTAGGTGTATAATGTGTTGGTATGACTATATATTCTTCTGTAAATTCAGAAACTATCACCATAGGAAAGAAAGGTCGATTCTTGAGAATCTGAACATATATAGGATTGGCCATTTTTATGAACAACATCATCTTCTTTTTCCATAGTGTGTAGCTTAACATCAGTTATCCGTTGATACCATCAGTTTCAACTTCAACGGATATTCTTTATCCGTTGATGGTCTCTACACAAACAACTGAATTAACTCCAAGTGTAGAAGACATGGTTACTGTACAATCACTTCTAGGGCTGAGGGAAGGGAGTGAAAACTTGAGTGAGAGGCTGGGTTGCTCCCAGGCAAAAGGAGAGCTTGAGAGTATAAATATGCATGCTATTTCTTCCAGCATGGCAAAAGAAAGTGAGAGGAGTACCACCTTAGTAGGTGAAGGTGAGGGTGTGAGGAGTGTGAGCCAGGGGGAGCCCCTGATGCAAGAAAAGAGAGAAATTGAGAGAAAAGCAGGTATAGGAGCTATAAGGGTGGATCTAGCCATTGCTAGTGAGTCAATGATTGTGGATGATGCTGACAAGGGAAGACAATTTCAGCAACATTACAGAGCTGAAATTGATAACATTTCCTTGGATGCTGACACTTTTACTCATCATGTGTCAGCCTATCAACTGTTGGCTACTCAGGGCAATGAGGAGGCAGAAAAGACTTTAAACCTAGTACATACTTCAGAATCTCTACAAAGGGATAAAGCTGCTGTCAATATGATGCCTTCTACAGCTGGAGAGCCATCTGAAGAATTTGGAGTAAATTCTAATGATGATGACTTTGGTTCTTTTGATGGAAGCATGAGCTTAGGGGGAGATGAAGGCCCAAGCTCTATTCCAAAGTTACCTGAATGGGCATTGACAAAGGAGTCTACACCAGGGCACTTCAATGTATCCTTAGTCAAACAAGTCATGGCTATCCAAAAGGCAATTCAGGAAACTTCCAATGCTAGTACCAAGGCCATTCTCCAAGCACACTTAGATTCTTTACACCTCATGAAGCTATAACAATTAAGACAAAATCTAAGTGTGGATGAACTCAAAAAGGATATATCTGACTTAAAGTCTTACACTATTGAGAAACTGGATGCAGTTATGCCCTTTGGTACTATGCAGGAACTGTTACTGAGACTGAGAAGAGAATCAGATGCTGAAAAGAAGATGGCCAAATTGGAGGAAAGAGTTCAAATTATTGAGAACTCTATGGTGACCATTCTTCAAAATCAACAGTCTCAGACAAGTCTTCTAATACAACTGGCTAAAGCACAGGGCTTGACCCCTCTCCTTGATGATAACAAAAAGAGGGAGAATAAAGGGGAAGGGGAGCCATCTATACAAATTCAAATATCCAAAGTGCTAGTTCCTGCCATCACTACTTCTCCAACACTTCAAATCAAAGGAAAGCTTGATGGATTTGATCTAATCCAGCTAGCAGCAGCTGAGATGAAGGTGAAAGAGCAAAGGAGGAAAATTGATGAAAGGATGCAACAAGTGTTTGGTTCTACAACTGCAAAATCTCTATTTGTGAAACATAAAACAAAAGTTGAGCCAATCATTATGGAGCACAAGCCAGTAAGGAGGAATAAGGTTGGAGAAACCTCTTCAAGGAACCTGAAGCCCATGGTACTCAGGCTAACCACTAGATTCAACAAGGCCTCTACAAAGAACCCTCTAACTCCTGCTTAGCTAAAAGAAGTGGATTTTCCTCTTCCAAAGCCTGATGAAGACAAAGTTTTGGGTGGTAATATCATAAAGCACAAAGAGACCAAGGATGTAGTGGAAAGAATGAATATGGCTATCATCTATAGAGAGGGAAAGAGTATCTATGTGATTCAAGGATATCCCAAATTCTCAATAGCCAAGAGGGAAGAGACCATGAGGTTAAAGAAAGAAGCTAGAAAGTTGGAAGCTGACAAAAGAGCACATGCAAAGGCTAAAAAACAGCTAAAGTCAAGTCAACTTGAAGATAAAAAGAAGATTGAAGACAAGAGTGAAGGAAACAAGACTGAAAACATAAATGTGGATATAGGGAATGTGGTTGGTGAAAGTGAGGAAACAAAGAAATGGCAGAAGGGTAACAGAAAGAAGGTTAGGGCAAAAAGGAAGAGTGAAGATGACACTGAAGTAATCCAATCAAAATCCAAACCACTACCTTCCATTCCTGAACCTTTTGTTGCTGATCCCAGTATCAATATCCATGGTGAACCAATCATCCCTAAAGAGGAACCTATTGATTGGAACACCATCAAATTGCCTACCTTCTTAACTATTTCTCCACCACCAAAGGAACTGAAAAGAAAATCCAAATCCACACATCCCCCAACCTCAAGGAAATTCACTCAGAAACATAAACCTAAGCCTAAGCCACAAGCCTTAAAGGATGATTATGTTCACATTTGTGACATAAAAGAATATACAGATATTGAACTCTACCTAGATAAGCTGGAGGAAGTAAGGGGAATAAATGCCTATGGACAGCTACCAGAAAGGCTAGTGTTCAAGTATAAAGGAAGTGTGGAAAGGACTTGGCCTCTTTAAAGAATTCTAAATGAGGGCTACTCTACCTTGATTAGAGTCTACTCAGCTATAAAAAGGGACACTGGTTTTACCAGGACTGCCAAGACTGAGATTCTCAACAAGATTGCCAGCATAAGGAAGACTTGGTGGGAGTCAAATTCCTTGCCTAGAACATTACTCATCCCAGAGCATGGAACTATAATTCATAAATCACCTCATTGTTTGATGGAGTTCAGAGATTATAAAGGAGTTAAAAGATTTTTCAGACTTGAAGACCAACTTAAGATTGCCATTAATGAAACTCTCAAGGACATGCAATCTAAGTTGGATATCAGTGATGAAGATGAAGTTGAATTCTACAGACAACTCCAACTCCAAGTAGAGGAAAATGACAGGAGGCTAGGGAAGAAAACAAGGGAACAAAGGAAAAGAAAATGATTTGCTCAGGCTAAAGGAGCACCCTTGGAAACACTGTAAATCTTTAACTATATCTCAGTACATACACTTTTGCAGCACTTTTGAATTTCAACTTAGTTTCAACTCATATATTTGTTAAGTGTTTTGTTATCATCAAGTTAACCTTGAATTTATGCCTACAATTCTAGTAGACATAAATAGGGGGAGATTGTTAGGAATATATGTGTACTATTTTGATGATAAGCTAAACAAAACACTTAAGTAGAAATCTAGTTTTTGTAGCCTCAACGGATAAGACCACTTTGTCTATCCGTTGATGAAGTAGTTTTACTTAGAAATAAGTTTAGTATTGTAGCAGATTTCAGTCTTTATAAATGAGTTATAATTCTTAGAAGTTGTAGGAAATTATAAGTCATGTTGACTACTAGTGGATATGCAAATAGGAGGGCTAATTATAAATATTTCATGCCTTGTAATTTTGTATAAATGAAGTAGTATCAACTGGTAAATTAAGACCTTCAACGGATGAGAAACAAAGCCTCAACGGATGTCTCTAAAGCTTCAACGGATAACATCCATAACGGATGAGTGCATCAACGGATAAAGCTTCAACTGCTAAAGCATCAACGGATAAGAGCATCAACAGATAAAGCTACCAACGGATGAAAGCTTCAATGGATGCTCAGTTCCATAACAGTTGATAATGACAATTCATAAGCTGACAGAGGCACATGGGTTGACAGAGACAATTGGAATGCGGTAGCCTCTTGGAGGAATCAAGAAAAAACAGCATTTCCATTCTGGTGCAAACAAGGAAGTATTCAAAGATTCACAGATTATCTTAGATTGCATTGGATAGAGATATGAAGAAGAAACATGTGAAGGACTATTTTATAATTATATTTTATCTTTGTCTTCACTTGAAAAACTTGGTGATATATAAACCAAGTTGCAGCTAGTAATTAGGTATAAATTTTCAAGAGCTATTTAGAAAAATTCAGAGAGAAAATCATCTAGTTTGTACTAGGAAGCAGCTGTGAACAATTCTTTATATCACAGATTTTCTGAAATACACATCTCTGGTGGAACAATAAATCCACCAGAAAAGTTTTAAAAGCTTCTGTGTTCTTTACATTTTTTTTTTGAATATACATCTGTCTGCACTTGCTCAAAGCAATTCACACACATCTGTTCATCATACATCTAGCCTTTGAAACTGCTCAAAACTTAAAAAAGTTTTGAGATTTACACTCAACCCCCCTTCTGTAAATCTCACTGTTAGTTCCTTGAGAATAACAGTAACCATTGAAGTAGAGGACTTAGGAGGGTTCAAACCCGGAAGGGTACTGACTCTGAAAAACAAGTCATGATGAAAAACCTGATCGCATTTCTGTATGGATTTGTGAGGGATTGTTAGAAAAATTGGATGTTCAGATCATAGTTTTATTATGTTCTTGATGATAATCCTAAAATCTAATATTTGGAAGTTGTTCCATGATATGTGAACTTAAACTTTCATGTATGGTTTTAAGAATTTTTCTTAATGAAATCCATAGAGAATTAGAGTTAAACTTATGGCTTGAAAGAGCTTAAAAAAACAAAGAGAATGTGTTTTGTCCCACATTGAAAATAAATAAAGGGGGTATTGGCTTTATATCGTATCACACACATGGGTAGTGTACAACTACTAAGGTGTGTAATGGTGCATTGTGTTCTTGTGTGCTTCACGCGCACACACGTGCGCGCGCGCCGCCGCCCCGCCCCACCACGCAATGCCATGCACCGCACCAGACCGAACTGGACCGCGTCAGGTCGAAGGGCGATTTGGGCGAATGTCTCGGCGTCTCGCGTATGCGAGGTGACCTGGGCGAGGATTTTATTTATTTGTGTGATTTAATATTTTAATTAAAATTTATTTATCAGTTTGGGCTGGGTTATAACTGTGTTGGGCTAATAGGCTGAGTCACTTTGTAAGTGGGCTTAGTCAGATTCATTGAACCTGGACACTTAACAAATAACATTGTAACCGATAATATATTCAAATTAAAATTAAATCTGAAATAATATGAGGGATTAATGAATAAGCTGTTACAATTTTATTTTAAATTCAAATTATCAATTTTGATTTATCTATTAATTATACAGTTTAATTCTGATATTAAATGGGGTGGCAGTTTCACTTAGTCTCTACTATAAATAGAGAACTAAGGTTTTGAGTTTTTTGCACCACACCCTACATTCTTCTCCTCTCTATACTCTCTGCTCTCCCATATTCAGATAGTGGTTTTCCGGCGAAGTGAGGTTCCAGTTGAAGTTTAGCTTTCGAGGTGCTGTCAACTCAAAGCTCGGAGTTGTTTTATCCTGGAGGAGTTGTTGCATAGCATCTCAACGCAGCCAGGTGGGGGCAACTATCTCTTCAAGAGTAGTCAGGGCTTCGAGCAAGGCCTGACGACTCAACTATTTTTTTCTTGGTGTTTTTGTATCTGATGGCTACCATATTTTCCAGTCACTCTTTCGCTCTTTTAAAGTTATGGTTACGGGTAAAAATTTTGTTCTCTCTTCGGTATTTCAGTTACTCAACTATGGTTACTGGTTTATCGGAGAATTTCAACGGTGGCATCGGCTTTTCTCGCTGGCAGAAAAGGATGAAATTGTGGTTGACTATAAAGGGTTTGTGGCCAGTTCTGGAATATGAAAAACCGGTTGTAGATCAAGAGAAGGCTGAAATGGTTAAGGCTTTTTTGAAGTGGGCTGAGAAGGATGGGGTGGCTAGGGTGGCCATTTTGGCTGCTCTAACAAACACTTTGTTTGATGTCTATTCTTTTGATGCCTACTCCGCAAAATTCTTATGGGAGAAGCTGGACCAAACACATAATACTGACTCACAAGGTCTGGAAAAGTATTATGTGGCAAGGTTCCTTGAGTTTAAGCTGGTGGATAATAAGTCCATGACTGAGCAAGTGCATGAGTTTGAGATGATAGTGCATGCTTTGAAGGAGTCTGGATTGGACCTCCCTGAGAAGTTCAAGGTTATGAGCGTGATTGAAAAGCTCCCGAAGTCTTGGGAAGAGTTCTCTCTCTCGTTGAAAAGACAGAAAGGAGAGATCACCTGGACCAACCTTATGATGGACATCTCGGTCCAAGAGCAACACAAGTCCAAACAGGGACATGTGATGCCAACTGAGCAAGGTACCTCGAAGGTAAACGTAGCAACTGTAGGACAGAAAAGGAAGGTTGTTGCTAAGAAAGTTAGTAGTAATAAACCTAAGAGTGACAAGGACAAGGTCAAGAAACCCAAGGAAACAAACCATGTTGGTCTTGTGGGCAGGTTGGGCACTGGAGTAAGGACTGCCCTACGAAGAAAGCAAAGAAAATCGAGGTGGTAGCTCAAGCGAATGCTGTGCTTGGAACCGCAAGTGGGCCCGTAGTGAACATGGTTGTTGGTGAGGCTACTGCTTCTGAAACCAACGATGATCGGTATGTATCCTACAACCCTTTAATATTTTCTATCTATCTGTCAAATGAATGGTTGATAGATACTGGAGCTAATATGCATATTTGTGCTAATATTAGTTTATTTATATCTTATCAACAGAGTCATAGCTTGACTGTGAAGATGGGGAATGCTAGTGCCGCTCAAGTACTTGGAATAGGAAACGTGGATCGGAAGTTCCCTTCAGGACATATACTATCTCTGACTAGAGTGCATCATGTTCCTAACATGCGTAGAAATATAATAAGTGGAAGTTGTTTAGTTTCTAGTGGTTTTGAAATTTCTTTCAAGTGTAATAAAGTAGTTCTTATTCACACTGGTACATTCTTTGGCAAGGGTTACTTGTCAAATGGTTTATTTGTTATTAATGCTGAACCCATTTTGGGGAATTTGAATAATAATATTATTCCTTCTGTTAACTATGTTGAATTCTCGGATATATGGCATGCTAGACTAGGTCACTTAAACTTTGGTGCTTTTAAGAATATGATAAACTTAGAATTGATTCCAAAATATACCATAGAAAAGAATTTTAAATGTTAAGTATATGTGTCTGCTAAACAAATAAGGAAACCTTTTTATAACATTGTTAGGGATTCAGACTTGTTAGATTTAGTACATACTGATATTTGTGAATTTGGTGGTGTGTTGACCAAGGACCAGTTTAGATACTTCATTACTTTTATAGATGATAGTAGTAGATATTGTTATGTTTATTTACTTAGACATAAGGATGAAGCACTTAGTAAATTCATTATATATATAACTGAAGTAGAAAACAAACTAGTAAGTTACTTAAACGATTGAGATCTGAGAGAGGTGGTGAGTATACGAGTAACGTATTTAATGAATTTTGTGCAAACAATGGTATAGTTCATGAAGTTACTCCACCATACACACCTGAGTCTAATGGGGTTGTTGAGTGAAGGAACAGAACATTTAAAGATATGATTAATAGTATGCTGATTAACTTTGGGTTGCCTAAATACATGTGGGGAGAGGCTCTAAATACAGCTTGCCATATTTTGAATAGAGTCCCTCTGAAACACATGGATAAGACACCCTTGGAGTTATGGAAAGGCAGGATGACTAGTCTTAATTATCTTCGTGTGTGGGGGTGCCTTGCTAAGGTACTTGTTCCTGAACACAAGAGAAAGAAACTAGGTCCGAAAACTGTTGACTGTATTCTTCTGAGCTATCTTGAAACCACCACAGCTATGAGATTTTTAGTATTAAAATCTGACGTAGATGGCATAGTGGCAAACACGATAGTTGAATTTCGAGATGCTACATTCTTTGAGGATGTCTACCCTATGAAGACTGGAATACCTGAAACGACTTCTGAAGAAGATCCTACTCACACATCGAGTTCTATTCCTGATCATGTGGAAAAGATGACAAATGTGGGGACAGAACCTAGTAGTAGGTCTATTTCTAAGGAAGTAGAGGAACCAAGGAGAAATAAGCGTGCAAAGGTAGTTAAGGACTTTGGAGGTGATTTTATCACTTATAATGTCGAGGATGAACCTTTAACTTTCCGACAAGCTATGGATTCTTCAGAGTCTAGGCATTGGAAGGGCGCTGTGAATAGTGAAATTGACTCTATTATTTCTAATAGAACATGGAAGTTGGTTGATCTTCCTTCTGGGTGTTCTACTATTGGGTGCAAATGGGTCTTTAAGAGGAAGTTGAACCCTGACGGCTCAATAGATAAGTACAAAGCTAGACTGGTAGCTAAGGGTTTTAAGAAAAAGGAAGGAATTGATTACTTTGATACATACTCTCCGGTTGCAAGGATGGTAACAATTCGAATGCTCATAGCATTGGCTTCCGTCCATGGTCTTATCATCCATCAGATGGATGTAAAGACCGTTTTTCTTCATGGTGAACTTGAAGAAGAGATTTATATGGACCAACATGAGGGATTTTTTACATCTGGGAATGAAAGGAAAGTATGTAAGTTGATCAAGTCCATCTATGACTTGAAACAAGCTCCCAGGGATCGGCATAAAAAGTTTGATAAAACTGTATTGCCATTCAATTATAAGATTAATGAAAGTGACAAGTGTGTCTACACTAAAGTTAAAGGTAGTGAATGTTTTATCATGTGCCTATATGTGGATGACATCTTACTATTTAGAACCAATATTGAGATTAATAACGAGATAAAAAAATTCTTGAAAAGGCACTTTGAAATGAAGGATATGGGTGAGGCTAGTGTGATTCTTGGAATCAAACTAATTCAGTCAGCTGAGGAAATAACCTTGACTCAATCACATTATATAGAGAAATCTATACTTGAGAAATATGGTTATTCACAGTATAGAATCTCTAGTACACCTTATGATTCTAAAGTTGCCATTGTCAAGAATACTTCAGGAGTGCCTGTGTCTCAGTTAAGGTATTCTCATATTATTGGGAGTTTGCAGTATTTAGCTAACTGTACTATACCAGATATTTCATATTATGTGTCTAAGTTGGCTAGATATACAAGCTGTCCAAACAGTACTCATTGGGATTCTCTTGATAGAGTACTTAGATATCTAAAAGGCACAATGTGCCTTAGTTTACACTACAGGAGATTTCCTTGTGTACTTGAAGGGTACAATGATGCAAGTTGGATAGCTAAGAAGTCTGGTTCTAATGGAGTGACTGGATATGTGTTCACCTTGGCAGGTGGAACAATATCCTAGAAGTCACGCAGACAGACTATAGTGAATCAGTCTATATTTGAGGCTGAGTTGTGTGCACTAGATGCCACGGGGACGGAGGCTGAATGGTTACACGGACTTATATCTGCGATACCTGTAGTAAGTAGACCGCTTCCTGCTATTGTTATTCATTGTGATAGTCGAACAACTATCGACAAGATTAGCAGTAAAAAGCATAATGCTAAAACAAAGAGACACGTCCAAATTAGACTCAAGTCTATAAGGGGTTTAGTGTCTGATAGGATTATAGCTATAGAGTTCATAGGAACTCAGAATAATATAGCTGATCCTTTGACTAAGGGACTGGAACCTGCAGTGGTCCTCAAGTCAAGGTTGGGGATGGGATTTTCAACCCATAATAATTCATCAACAGTAGGAACCCAATACACATGAGAGGAGATCCCTCGAAGTGTATTCAATGTGGTAATAACAAGCTGTAAGGATGAATTGGTAGTACCTTTGCTACATAGATGATACTACAGTATCTGAGTATATCCCCTGTAAACCTAGAAGGTACTGACGCAGCTAGAAAAGTAAGAGTGTTAAAACTCTGAATGGGATCAAGTCATTTGACGAGATAAAGGTTGTATATCTATGGAAATGCCGAGCTAAGCGAATGTAATTTGGTGGTCGTAATTAGAGGAAAGGGTTATTTCTTAAAGCATTCGACGAACAGGATCAAGACAAGACCATTAATGTCTCAAATCCGTAGATTGGCACCATAGCCGTTGACTTGTCATCATCTATGGAACATGGTTATACTAAACCGATTAAGATTTAAGGTGAAATTTTCCATCTAAATTCGGTAGCCATTGAAGTAGAGGACTTAGGAGGGTTCAAACCCGGAAGGGTACCGACTCTGAAAAACAAGTCATGATAAAAAACCTGATCGCATTCCTGTATAGATTTGTGGGGGATTGTTAGAAAAAATTGGATGTTTAGATCATAGTTTTATTATGTTCTTGATGATAATCCTAAAATCTAATGTTTGGAAGTTGTTCCATTATGTGTGAACTTAAACTTTCATGTATGGTTTTAAGAATTTTTCTTAATGAAATCCATAGAGAATTAGAGTTAAACTTAGTGGCTTGAAAGAGCTTGAAAAAAAAAAGAGAATGTGTTTTGTCCCATATTGAAAATAAATAAAGGGGGTATTGGCTTTATATAGTATCACACATATGGATAGTGTACAACTACTAAGGTGTGTGATGGTGCATTGTGTTCTTCTGTGCTTCACGCGCACACCCACACATGCACGCGCCGTCGCCACGCACCGCACCGCGTCGGGTCGAAGGGTGATTTGGGCGAATGTCTCAGCGTCTCGCGTACGCGAGGTGACCTGGGCGAGGATTTTATTTATTTGTGTGATTTAATATTTTAATTAGAATTTATTTATCAGTTTGGGCTGGGTTATAACTGTGTTGGGCTGGGTTCGGTTTTTATGAATTGAGCTGAGTCACTTTGTAAGTGAGCTTAGTCAGATTCATTGAACCCGGACACTTAACAAATAACTTTGTAACCGATAATATATTCAAATTAAAATTAAATCTGAAATAATGTGAGGGGTTAATGAATAAGCTGTTACAATTTTATTTTAAAATCAAATTATCAATTTTGATTTATCTATTAATTGTACAGTTTAATTCTGATATTAAATGGGGTGGCAGTTTCACTTAGTCTCTACTATAAATAGAGGACTAAGGTTCTGAGTTTTTTGTACCACACCCTACATTCTTATTCTCCTCTCTATACTCTCTGCTCTCCCATATTCAGAGAGTGGTTTTCCTGCGAAGTGAGGTTCCAGTCGAAGTTGAGCTTCGAGGTGCTGCCAACTCAAAGCTCAGAGTTGTTTTATCCTGGAGGAGTTGTTGCATAGCATCCCAACGCAGCCAGGTGGGGACAACTATCTCTTCAAGAGCAATCAGGGCTTCGAGCAAGGCCTGGCGACTTAGCTATTTTTTTTCTTGGTGTTTTTCTATCTGCTGGCTACCATCTTTTCCAGTCACTCTTTCGCTCTGTTAAAGCTATGGTTACGGGTACAATTTTTGTTCTCTCTTCGGTATTTCAGTTACTGATTTGTTTATTATTTACATGCATGCTTTGTTGTGTTAACCATTATTTTGGCCTTACCTAACTAAATACAATATATAATTACCTCTATGTTGCTGTAATAGTTAGTATTATTTCTAGCAGGTTTGCCTTTAATGACATTCTCTGCAACATCTCAATCTCATATGTCTTCAGAATCCCATATAAGACCTCTAATGTCATTCTGCTTAGGTATAATCCTTCTTTAATAGCAGATATCTTCTATTCAAGATAGTAAGGGTCAACAACTTTAGGTTAACCTCCTCAGCTTCATAATATTTATCATGAAGTTGCAATTCATTAATCAATTTGTTGAATATTTCAAAAACTTAAGTAATAACTTCTTTAGGCTTAGCCATAAAACCCTCATATTGTGACACCAATATTCTTCTTTGGTTAGATCTAACTTCCTTTGTCCCCTCACACAGTATCTCAATCTTCTCCCAAATCTATTTAGCGGACTCATAGTTGATAATGTTGTTGTACATCACATTATCAAGAGACTCAATTAATATGAGTTGTAAACTGTTATCCAGTGCAACCTTTTCCTTTTTAGGCTCTGTGTAGGTTAAGGGGTCTTTAGGTGTATAATGTGTTGGTATGACTATATGTTCTTCTGTAAATTCAGAAACTATCACCATAGGAATGAAAGGTCCATTCTTGAGAATCTGAACATACATAGGATTGGCCATTTTTATAAACAACATCATCTTCTTTTTCCATAGTATGTAGTTGACCTTGTCAAAGGCATGTATCTTGATGTTAGTCAATTTCTGAGCACTCATTCTTCCAAGATCTTTATCTGTTTACTTTCAGATTTTGCTCTGATACCACTTGTTAGATGTTGAATTCTATGAAATGTAACATAGAGGGGGTGAATGTGTTTCTTGGATTTGTCTTGGTTTTAAGCATTATGGATTTTTGGTTTGAACAAAGCAGTTTAAGAAATGTAGATATTATGTTTAACAGAATGAACACAAACACAATATATCAAAAATTCACTTAACTGTATTAATCAAGCTTGTCTTGCTACAACTTGTGTTTTTAAGAAAATAAGAACTCGGCTTCTGTAACACCCCCAAATCCGGGGTCGGGGATCCGGGTTGTCACGAGTTCCATTTCCCTTAATAACACCCGATCTTAATAAATTATCAACTACTCTGTACTGTGACCCCACAATAAACACACACACCACAAGTTATAGTCTCAGAGATGATCATCCAAAAATAATCACAAGTCGTTTTATTCCACAATTACATGCCAATACACCTTAAACAGGTTTCTGAATAAATTTACATTTCTCTGCCATTATTACAACTCATAATATACATAAGTCTGGTTCATCATTAGTTGAAAACTTAGCCTATTGGTAATTTCTACCTCAGCTACAACGGCCTCAACGCTTCCAGAAAGCTGGGGAATGTTTCCTATCCGCTTGCGAATTGGGAGCTTGGTCCTGTTCATCTTATCTATCTGATGTTGTGTGATGAAAGAAGAAAGCAAGGGTGAGCAGCAAGCCCACCAAAATAATATGTATAATGATTAACAATATATGAGCCTTCTCATAGTACTCATGAAAGTCTTGGTCAAAAGAAATGAACCAAGTTTGATATCTTAATGCGATGAAGTCGCAAAATATTCAGTATATATATACATATATACTTTTCAAAATATTGGAAGTCCTCTTTCATGCATAATACACACAGAGTTCCAGTGTATAACTGTATAAAAATACTGTTGCAAGGTGATCTCATATATCTAACCTTGTCTCAACATTTTTCTGAAAATCTTTGTCATGCATAAGATAATCATTTACTAGATATAAGTTTAAAAGATGAAGTTACAAGATACTCCAATATACTTATATCTTTTCCAAATACTACTTGAACTACCACCGTTCAAGTTATAATTAGTTCAAAAGTTCATCACACAGATGAGACTACAAGATAATACTTGAATAGATTCAATCTTTGAAATATTATTGAATGAAATGAAGTTACGAGATACTTCATTAAGTCCTGATATATATATACACCTATATATATACATACGTTTCCTGAAAACCTCTGTCATGTAAAGTATGAACAGAATTGCAATATCCAATAAATTTGGAAAGGAAAGAATTTTGGCATAAACCTGATATCTTGCTGATCAGGCAAAGATACCAATAAGTAACCTTTTCTACTAGTAGATGGATGAATCCCCCATCGGTCATCACCCTGGCCACATAAGGACCTTGTGCTGGACCGCCACCCGGCCTCTTACGCGTTGATGGACTGCCACCCAGCCACTTACACTTTGATAGACCGTACCCCGGCCTGTCGCTTATGCCGACTCAATTAGATGGACTTACTCCCCGAACATTGGGCAAGTAATCAAATTGTTTTCTCAAAACAGCAACCACGTTGCGAATGTAAAATACACCACAGAGCCGGATCCCCCAGGTTTTGAGCGAGTATTTAAATCCCCTTTGAAAGGAAGATCTTAAATATAAAAATAAGTTTTGGGGTCCACTCTAACTTTAAAAATCATTTTGAAGACTCGAAAACATTTTTAAGAATGTTTGGAGTACTGCTGATTTATTAAAATAAGTCAGTCCCGATATATTAGAAATATCTGAATATTATTATTTAAATAATATTCTCATAAAGATAATCCTTATAAAAATATTCGAAGTAGTAGTTTTAAAACACATACTTGAAATGAATATTAAATAACAAAATATATACTTATACGAAAGTACTATCTTTATTTGAATAATCGCAAATAAGTTTGATTATCGAAACATTATTCTTTAATAAAATAAAGAATATTATTAAATGATAAGCGGAATCATAATACCTTGAATGAATATTATAAATAATATTCATTAAATAAAATAAACGGAGTCATACATCCTCCAATAAATATCCAATTAATAATCATTAAATATAATAAACAGAGTCATAAGTCCTCGAATGAATATTCAAATAATATTCATTCAATAAAATAAAGTTATCGAATAAACCTTATTCGATTAATAGTTTGGAAAACTATAACCATTTATATAAATATATATATATATATATAAAATCTACTCGGGATCCTCGACTCCCCGTTTTAGAAAATGTTTTCACCTTTTGATCCCCTCCACTAAGGGTAAACTCAATACCGCTTATCTCTAGCATAGGTATTATGCAATTGTAAGCATTTTAACCAACAGATATATAAATCAAGAATATGAAACAGGCATGCATATATACCATATCACATGCTACAATATATCGCAAGAATTTGCTAATAACAAATATGCAATTATCGCAAGATCATGCATATACTCATATACATCACAACAACAGTTATACGGGTAGAAAACTTGCCTAAGCGACTGGGGGTTACGAATGGCTCGGGACGAGTCTGGTAACCTATAAACAACAAGTAAGTTGGAATTAAACCAAAGTCACTTGTAAATCTATACATTAACCAACTTAGACTCTAACGCTCGCTTTGCGCTTACTGATTCTCTTAAGTCACTCGAGTACCCTCGGCTCCACCATTTTTAATAATTTAACCATTACGAGTTTTAAGGCGATTCCTTCGCGGGTGTCTTACCAACTGCCTATTACACCTTACATAAATGTTTCATACTTCAATTAGTCCTTTAAGGTCTTTAACCTATGTTTCAAAGTAAGGCGAGGGGTAAAGGTTCGTTCGCGAAACGTCGTTACTTAAAACGGCCGTTTCTCCTAAACCGTTCATCGGAATCAGATGAACCACATATCCAAACGAAGCTCATAACATGAACTATCTAAACATGTCAATGGTCAAAACCTAGCAGTGAGTTCAAGGGTTCTGATGTTAAGAACAAAAACAGTCTACGGTAAATCGGGCATTACGACGGCTATGTTTACGCGATTTCCCAAGTTTAAACCATTCAAAACCATCACAATTCAACCCCAATTCACAACCCAATCAAACCTCCATCCAAAATACTTTACAACAGCCCCAAACCAACTCATTATAATCCATTTACTTACTCCTAAAACTTGAATTTAAACTATACTTAAGTTCTTTTAATCAAAACAACAAGATTCACCATTCCATTTCACTACCACTCCAACCCAAACTCTAACCACAAGCATTAAGCTACTATATCATCATAACAATCAAAATCATCTTATTATACAAAGGAATGTAGGGTTTGGAGATGATATACCTTCCTTGAAGTGGTGGGAGTAGCTAGGAAGCCTTAGGAAGCCTTGAGGAGTCTTAGGAAAGCTTGGATCTTAAAGGAAAAACAAGACAATCAAGTTAAAATTCTTGAAGTCACTATTCATTGTCTTCTTCATTGATTTCTTGAAGAAGATTGAGAAAGAATTGAAGGCTTAAACTCATAATATAGCCATAACTATGCATAAGGATGACTAGGGAATTATCTTACCAATTTAGGAAGCCTTGATCTTGAGTTTTGAAAATTCTAGCTTCTTGAAAATGAAAAAGCCGAGAGCATGAAGGAAATAAAATGCCTTGTGTTCTTGTTTTGATGAAAAATGAATTGTTTGGCTTGGTTGGTTGAATATTTGATTTGTTTTTGGTTAATTACCAATTTAACCTTGATTTTGTGTGGTTAATATTCCACCACATTTCCTTCCTTCCCATGTCATGCTTATGTCATGATATGATGTCATCTTTCCCTCCTTGTCCTCTTCTCATTGGTTGGGTGACATCATCCTCTCTAATCCCTTTGATTAACTTCCTAATTGTGTGCCTAATGACCGCTGATCTGTTATACGGTTCGCTTAACTTTCGTTTTCGTTTGAGGGATCATACCCGGGATCTTATTACTTAGGTTCCCTTAACCTTTCTCAATATATTATATTCCTTTTATGATCCTCTCTTATAATCCTTTAATTTAAATCCTTTTTATCCTGTTACCTTATACTCAATTCTTTCCGTATCTAGTGGATTTCCGGGAAAAATCAAAGTGTTCGGAATTGGATTCTGACGATCTTTACATACACTTATATACCATATAGAGTACTAATAAAATCTCAGAATATCCATACCAGAACCCCTACATAGTGTGGCATGAAAAGTTTTCTCATTCAGCATAATCTGCAAAATCACTATTTATAAGGGTTTCAAAAATTTCCAAAATTTGGGGTTATTACAGTCTCCCCTCCTTAAAAGGATTCCGTCCCGGAATCAGATAGAAAATGAATAGGGATACTCTCTTAGCATTGCACTTTCTAACTCTCGAGTAAATTTTCCCACATTGTGGTCCCACCACCAAACTCTGCCTAGTTTGATAATCCTTCTCCTAAGCACTTGTTCCTTTTCACTCTATAACCCTTCCTGGTTGCTCCATATAGGTTACGTCGGGTTGCGTGTCTATGTGCTCATATGCCCCTATTTGTCTGGCATCCGAATTACACTTCCTTAACATTGATACGTGAAACACGTTATGACTTGCTACATGTTCTGGGGTAAGGCTAGCTCATATGCTAACCTCCCAATACTTCTTAATATATCCAAGGGTCCAACAATTGGTGGACTTAGCTTTCCTTTCTTTCCGAATCTCATTAACCCCTTCCAAGGGAATACCTATAACAACACTAGGTCCCCTACTTCCCATTCCTTGTCCTTTCGTGTCAAATTAACATACTTCTTATGTCCATCTTGGGCTACTACCAGCCGTCCTCTGATTAAATCTATTAAATCCTTGGTCCTTTGGACCACTGCTGGTCCGAGTATCTTGCGCTCTACAACTTCATCCTAACATAAGGGGGATCGACATTGTCTTCCCTCAAAAATCTCATAAGACGACATCTCGATACCTGATATATGATCTATTGTCGTAAGATAACTCAATCCGCGTTAAGTGATCATTCCAATTTCTTTCAAGTCTATTGCACAGACTCTCATTATAGCTTCTAGCATTATAGCTTTTGCTTCTCACTACCCATCCTTTTCCAGTTCGTAGTCGCTACTACCTTCCGTTCCTAATATTATACTGGTTATACTTTTGCTCGTTAGCGTTCTATAACCTTTTAATAACCACGTTAACCTTAGTATCACGAATGTGTTTCCATTCCGAATACTACCACAACTTTATTACTCCTTTTTCAGCTGTTTCTATTTTCCAAAATTTGATCAATCATATAGAAGTAAAGGAATTTGTTGAGAGATCACTATGATCATGAACACTTGTTATATCGCATAGTTAGTACAGAAGGTGGCTAGCCTTTAGTACTTGACAAGCAATTAAACAACATGTGGTATCCTACTAGGCTTCTATCACAAAGATAGATAGTCATTCGGCAATACCTCCCCTTCTGGAAGGGTTGTTCTTCTCAGCTTACATGAAATGAAAAGAAGAGAAAAGAACGAACTGAAGAGAATTGTATATGTGTAAAAAAAATATTGCCATAAAATATCTGGCTTGAAATCTACCTCTGAACTATAGAGGTTTATCATAGGAGAACAAAACATATATGTATTTATATCAACATCAAGTATTATAGCATCGTATTTCACATGCTTAAATATTTTTGCTATTCCGTCCATCATTCTATGGACCCATGCTCTTCCTCGAGCTTATACACAGTCACCTTTGAAACTCCCTCGACATTGAAAATCGAATCTGGGATCTCATTCTAGACATCATCGTTACTAGAATTCTATGCTTGCATCACAACCTTCCTCGTATAGTAATACGATTCTCTATTGATAAGAAGAAATAAATATTCAATAGGTAGATACTCTACTTAATTAGTCTATCAATGATAATTTATATACTACCATGACCCGATTAGTGGTACTTAATCTCAACATCCATTCCAATACAACTCTCATGGTTGTAATCAGCTCATTACTCGCAGAATCATTGCTGCCTTACTATGGTCCACCACTGACCTACTGTCGTCATTCACTTTCCATAAAATCTTAATATCTAACCATACGGAGTCCATACATGTCGTATAGAATACTTCTAAGGAGTTAACATAACCACCAATCATAATTCATGAAGAACACTCCAGATTCTGATGTACATTCATGACATGAAGCAGATAAAATTGCAGAAGAGTTTTAATCAAAGCAACGATAGCAGGTTAATACCATTCTTAATCATATGCCTTCAATAGAAGACTTAACTCAAAGGTTCGTTTAGTCCTTTTTGAAACATGGTCCTGGATTATTCTCAAGATAGGACCTTCTAAGATAGATAGCCCGCTCATGGCGATTACACGAATTAAACCTTTACCAACTACTATTACGGTTGGGTATTGCACAGTCATCAGAAGGAATGTCAATCTTCCAAACTATAATACAACCTTCATAGCTTTAACCATCATCACTGTATTCCTTTGGCACACGCGCCTATTATTATCCTCTTACCTTTAAAGTGTCGGCCACCTCTTTGGCCTTTCCTGATAGTAAAATTTCCTTACAGTCAATGTCATTTTAACCACCTCCAAATAAATTTTCTACCATTTCAATCGCAGCTTATGTGAAGATGTTTTCCTTAAAATCTGATGAGTAAAAAAAAATCACTATTTTCCATAAGTTATTGCCTCAGTCTTGAGAGGTTAATCATTATCGCGACTGACTCTCGATCGTACTTAGAACATCTTTTATCTTAGGTCCTAATTGCCCTGAACAATTTCGACCTTTACTCGTTTGATCCATACTTTCTCGTGGTTTAACACGTGCCCCACTTGGCATCATTATAATTACGTCATATTTCCTTTATCAACATTTCTATTCTTGAGAATTTTGAATATTACCTTTCTCCTTGTAAAACCTCTAAGGTTATCCTTCAATCGTTCCTCCTGTATTCCCTAGATACAGGGCATATCAAAATACCATTTACTACTACTAGAACCATTGTCTATATAGTTCTGAAAAAATTCTTCACTGATCCTTAAAGGTTGTTATTACCTTAATCCTTTCCAATTCATACTGTCAAAACTCATACTATCCCTATTAAGGGTGAAATGCCAACCTGTATGCATTCCCCTAGGATTCGTTTTAAGTTACCGATGTTCTATCCTTAATTTCACCTTTAAAAAGGTACATGCATCCTTCTATGGATAATTCAAGTCATATATCCCTGATAAGGGTGTCTTATTCAATCATTCCCACCTCGATAGTATATGCCTAATTTCACAATAACATCTGTATTCAAAATGAGGTCAATCAATATGGCCTCCAAAAGATAACAACGGTTATCCACTTTTCTTGCCTAATTTAGTAACGATAACAAGGATGTTCTGGAAGATATTGGTCGTGTTCAACGTGAACCTCTTCTTAATAATTCCTTATTTACTTTTGTTGTTTATCTCAACAGTCACCTCAATGTTGGGATATCTTTCATACCTGGCGTCTCCCTTTCTGGGTATCAA
>NW_027418490.1:0-165631 GCF_009905375.1 Apium graveolens | reverse complement strand
ACTGTAGATGCTGATGAAGCAGGTCCTTCAGGACATATTCCTCAACAGACTCTTCCTAAGTCTGAACTGGTAACGAAGTTTGTTACCAGGGCTGCACCAGTACCTTGGAGTGAAACTCCTGTAGGTCAGGAGTGGACTAAGGAATGGAACTCAGTTTCATGTGTTCCAACTGCAATACATCTTGCTGAGCACTTGACTAAAGCTGATGAAATGTTAAATTCTGATGATTTAAAAACCCAGCTTAGAGTCACTGCATTGAGTATTAAACATCTACAAGGTCTTCATTCAACTACTCATGCAGAGCTACACAAGATTCAGGAGAACTTTATCAAACAAGAACAAGTTTGGAAAATTGATAAGAAAAAGTTCTTTCAACCTACCATTGACATGATTGCTTATATTGAGAAATCTCAAGAGAAACAACAAGCTCAGATTGATGAAATTCTGACAAATCAAGCTTCTCAGCAATCGCAACTTACTGAAATCCAATCCTCAATGGAATTACTTATCTCTCTTTTACTACCTGCTGATGCCAAAAAGGGGGAGAAGGTAATTAAGTCCAAATGCAACACTAACAAGACACTGCAAGGAAAGGATGATGGAAATGATGATCAAGGATACTCTGGAATGGGTAGCGGTCATAGTCAAGGTAGAAGGTTTACATCAAGACAAGCTAGTCACAGGACAAGTTCTGATACTGGGAAAAGAATAAGTTCTGCTGCTGGTAAAAGGATAAGTTCTGATGAACTTCTAGATCTTGATGAGGAAATGTCAAGACAGTTATTTCTTCAAGAAAATCCAGGAATGGACTTGGAAAGTTTAAAGGAAGAAGAAGCCAGACTTAAATCAGAGAAAGTCACATCTAAATCTGAAGCTTCTGGTAAAAAGTCACTTCCAAAACTCAAAGGCATTGTGATCAAAGAAAGGACACATACTGAAGCAACGTTGGATAGATCACAACCACAGATAGATCCAAGATCCAAGGGTAAAGAAAAGGTTGGTGAACCTATCAAGGTTTATGTACCTCCTGAGGAAGAAGAAATTACTGATGAAAAAGATGATCTTGCTCTGACTTCAAGAAAAGTTCTTAAAACAACCTCTGACATGGCTCAAGTTGTTCAGAGTCAAGAAATTGTAAGTTCTGATATTCAGAAGAAGCAAGTAACCTCTGACAGAGCTCAAGCTAACTTGATATCAGAAAATAGATCAAAGACACTCCTACCAGGATTCACTAAAGCAAAACAGACTCAATCTTTGAAGACTACTGCAAGTGGTTTTGAAGCAAGAGTAGTTACTGGAAAGGAAGCTAGAGATAAAACTGGATTGGGAAGTGCTGATGAAAGAAGAGTACACAACACTACCAATGATCCAACTTCCTTGAGTGAACCAGGTATTGGAGCAACTCCTGAGAGATTGAATCAACTGGAATCTGTACAGATGGTTTACCATACCTACTTGAAAGAATACATCATGTTGTATTTCATGACAGATGGTAGGGTTTATCATATAAGACAAAATGCCATTCCATTGAAGTATTTTGAAGAATTGGAGCATGTACTTTTCTTACTTCAAGTGGATGACAGAATAACAGAGACTGCTGCATGCTACTTAAAAGAACAGATTCAGAGACAGAAAAGGCTTTATTCTGTTAAGTCTGACAGCATATATGTTCCAAAGTACAGAGATCACAATGGTGATATTGTTGATATGAAGCCTAATACTGCACAGATCAGAACATATCTTGGTATTAAGGGACTTGAATTCAATCTAGAGTCTGACAAAGCTTATGTCATAAGACTAGATCAGGAGTTGAGAAAAGCAAAGATCAATGATCTCAGAGCTGCAATCTTTCAAACTGGTGAAGATACTGCAGAGCTTAAAGATGTCAAAAGGAGAATGATTGATGAACTCAGATATGCTGAGAAATGTTTGTTGAAGAACTATCTCAGAACAACTCCTGACATCAGAGAGATCAGAAAATGATGAAGCCAAGTCGAAGATCTACAACTGCTTAAATTCTGATATTTATACAGACTGAAGTTGTTATCAGAAGTTGAAATTGGTAAAAGCTTTAAGGACTGTATGTTGTAGTTATCTAGTCTAATTCTCATGCATTTGTACTTAATGTTTTTGACATCATCAAATATCTGTTAAACTTGTATATTATGTTAATTTACAAGTTGGGGGAGATTGTTAGATATATTTGATAATGTCATGGCTAATATATTTTATGTTTAGCTTTCAGATCTTACTTGAACAGGATAAATCAGTACTTAACTGTTGATCAATACTTATACTGGAAGTCAAGACTTAAGGATATCAGTACATATGTTATCAGGAGATAATCGTCAGAAGATAGATATCAGAACTTAAGTGCTGAAGGACAATCAGATAAGGATAGTAGCTGATTAAAGGAAAGAAGATCAAGATATACATAAGAAGAGATATGCATGAAGAAGGAATTATGTAAAGAATGGAATACTTGGAAGAAAAGATATCTGATTGATATATTTTAGGAAGTAAAATTATATTCCATATCAATTAGCGATTATCTTATAACTGTGTAGTATATAAACACAGATATAGGGTTTACACTATAAGTGTTATCATTATTAGAGAAGATTATTCATTGTAACCCTAGCAGCTCTCGTGATATTTGTTCATCACTGAGAGGTAACAGTTCCATACTGTAACAGAGTTTATTGTTTCAATAAAGTTTGTTTTCTGTTACTTAAGTTCTTAAAGTTCGATTTGAGTGTACTATACACTGTATTCACCCCCTCTACAGTGTGTTTGTGACCTAACAATAACCATCAATACAACAAAATATAACCTAAACCATACCACATCAGTCCATAACCTCCAAGGTTTTCAACTCAAACAACCACAATCAAGACCTATGAACTATAATCAAGCTTCAATTACCAAAACACTTCCAAATCAAACCAAACTACTAATAATCACAATCCATGTTTCTCATTTTACAAAACCAACCATTAAACTTACTAACAAATAAAGTAAAGGCTAGGATTTGAAGTTTATACCTTCCTTGGGAGGTGTTAAGTTTCTAGGAAGCCTTAGGGAGCCTCCTACAAGCTTGATCTTTCCAAAGAAATCAAGAACACAAAGTTAGGCTTTGAAGTTTCTAAAAGTCTGATTGCAATAACTGTAAAAATGAGGGTCTTACCATGCTTATTTGGACAAGACTTGTAAACAAGAGTTGTAGGCCATCTCAATACCTTTCCAACGAGCTATAGAACACAACATTTGAGTGAGAAATGAAGGAGATACAGCAGTTTTAATGTGCTGGTTCTGTTTTGGCCGAGAGCAATGGAAATGGGAGAGGAATCGCTTTTGCTTTCTTGTGTTGTTGGAATAATGTGGTGGATAATGATGGGTTGTCTTCATATTTTTCTAGGTTAATAATAAACAAAGGAGTTAGTGGAAGATGATCTCACCATTTGCCATGTGTTGGTGATTTGTGGTGAGATGAGATCATCCCTAGTTAACAATATAATTAACTAGCCATTCCTTCCTAACTATCACTTGGTTTCTTGTTTGATCAACCATCCACTTGCCTTGCCACTTGCAAAGGTATTTACAAGAGTCGTTATTCATTTCTTTGTCCGGTTATCACTCAATCTCGTTGATCGTTTGGTTAAATACCTTAATGATTTTATTGATAAAATCTTCTTGGTATTTTTAATACCTAAATTAATTCTCCTTTATAATCTTTGAATTTAAAATACTTCATCTTAATATTAATTCCTTAAATCCCTTAATGTCTGGTGGAAATCTTGGAGAAAAATAAAAGTGCTCGTTTTCGAAATCTGACGGCTTTTACATACACTTATTTTCTTTATGGAATAATAATACGATCTTAGAATTTCCATAACAGTACTCCTATATATCGTGGTCTGATAATTTTTCTTAATCAGCATTGTCAGCAAAGTTACTATTCATTCGGGTTTCAAAAATTTCCAAAATTGGGGTTATTACAGCCCCCATCATTCAATCCCCTGATTGGAATCAACCTTTTGAGCTTATGTGTGACGTGTCTGACTATGTTGTAGGGGTAGTTTTAGGACAAAAAATTAATAAAATACCTCAGGTCATATACTATGTTAGTAAGACTCTAAATGATGCTCAATTTAACTACTCTACCACTGAAAAAGAACTTCTAGCGGTAGTTTTTGCTCTTGAAAAGTTTAGGTCGTATCTTATAGGCTGTAAAATCATTGTTTACACAGACCACTCTACTCTTAGATATCTCTTTTCTAAGAAAGACTCGAAGGCCCGATTGATTAGGTGGTTCTTGTTGCTCCAAGAGTTTGACCTAGAAATCAGGTATAAGAAGGGTTCTGAAAATGTTTTTGTTGATCATCTTTCCCGTTTAATAGTGCAGTCCACCATTGATATGCCTTTGAATGAGTCTTTTCCTGATGAACATCTTCTTTCCATATCTACCACTCCTTGGTTTGCTGATATTGTTAACTACCTTATCACTGGTGACATTCCTTCTCATTGGTCTAAATAAGAAAAATCCAAATTTCTCTCACGAGCCAAATACTTCTTTTGGGATGATCCCTATCTTTTTAAGTACTGTCCAGACCAAATAATTAGGAGGTGTGTTCCACACCATGAGTCTATAATTATACTTTCCTTTTGCCATGATCGGGCTTGTGGAGGTCACTTTAGTGCTAAAAAGAGAGCTGTTAAAATACTTTAATGTGGTTTCTATTGGCCTAGTTTGTTTAAAGATTCTGCTGAATTTTGTGCCGCTTGTAGTAGGTGTCAACACTTAGGAAAGATCACTAGAAGAAACATGATTCCAATGAATCCAATCTTAGTTATCGAGATCTTTGACGTCTGGGGTATAGAGTTTATGGGTCCTTTTCTTAATTCTTTTTGTAACCTCTACATTCTCTTAGCGGTTGATTACGTGTCTAAATGGGTCGAAGCCATACCAACTAAGTCTAATGATAACAAGGTAGTTCTTAAGTTCTTCAAAGAGAATATCTTCTCTAGATTTGGTACGCCTAGAGCTATAATTAGTGACCAGAGTAAGCATATTTTAAAAACCATTAGTTTGAGTCTCTTTTGAGGAAGTATTCCATCACTCATAAGTTAGCCACACCTTACCATCCTCAGACTAGTGGTCAAGTAGAGGTCTCTAATAGGCAAATCAAACAAATTTTAGAGAAAACTGTTAATTCAAATAGGAAAGATTGGTCTGTTAGGTTAGTAGATGCACTTTGGGCTTATCGTACTACTTTTAAGACCATTTTGGGTATATCTCCTTATAGGCTTGTTTTTGGTAAAGCATGCCATCTCCCTATTGAACTTGAACATAGAGCTTATTGGGCCATTAAAAAGTTAAATATTGATTTACCCGCTGATGGTAGCCATAGAAAATTACAGCTGTCTGAGTTAGAAGAAATTAGGAATGATGCCTATGAAAATGCTAAGATATACAAAGAAAGAACTAAATTTTGCATGACAAATCTATTTTGAGAAAGTCTTTTTATCTGGGTCAAAAAGTTCTTTTGTACAACTCTAGGCTGCATTTATTTCCTGGGAAATTGAGATCTGGGTGGGATGGAATGTTAGATATATTTGATAATGTCATGTCTAATATGATTAATGTTTAGTTTTCAGATCTTAATTAAACAGGACAAATCAGTACTTAACTGAAATCAGCACTTATACTGAAGTCAGAACTTAAGTTATCAGTACTTAAGATTCAGGAGATATTTATCAGGAGATAATATCAGGACTTAAAGGAAACTTTCAGATAAGGAAGGTGGCTGATTGAAAGGAAAGAAGATCGAGACAAACGTAAGAAGAGATATGCATGAAGAAGGAATTCTATGAAGAATGGAATACTTGGAAGAAAAGATAACTGATTGATATATTTTAGGAAGCAGAATTATATTCCATATCAATTAGCGATTATCTTGTAACTGTGTGATATATAAACACAGACATAGGGTTTACACTATAAGTGTTATCATTATCGAGAATATTATTCATTGTAACCCTAGCAGCTCTCGTGATATTTGTTCATCACTGAGAGAGGACAGTTCCATATTGTAACAGAGTTTATTGCATTGAATAAAGTCTATTTTCTGTTACTTGTGTTATTTGAATTCGATTTGATTGTGCTATACACTGTATTCAACCCCCTTCTACAGTGTGTGTGACCTAACAAGTGGTATCAGAGCCTATCTGTTAACACACAAACAGTTTAAGATCCAAAAACAATCATGTCTGAAGCAGAAACTCCAACCAAGCCCACCAAAACTGAAGAACCACCAAAGACTCAAATCCATAGTCGATACGAGGCTATTAGAGTTCCCATACTGAAGCCATCTGAATATCCCATATGGAAGGTGAGGATGACTATGTTTCTGGAAGCTACTGATCCAGAATATCTTGACAGAATCCATGAAGGACCTCACTAGCCAACAAAACTCGATGTTGTAGTTGCAGGTGAAGCAGCAAAGTCTGTACCAAAGGAGAAGAGTGATTACACTGCTGAAGATATTGCTTCAATTGCTAAGGATGCTAAGGTACGACACTTGTTGCACAGTGCCACTGATAATATAATGTCAAACAGGGTAATTAACTGCAAGACTGCAAAGGAGATATGGGATGCCTTGGAGACAAGGTGCCAGGGAACTGATTCGATTAAGAAGAACAGGAAGACAATACTCACTCAAGAGTATGAACACTTTGACTCAAAGCCTAATGAGTCATTGACTGATTTATATGACAGATTTGTCAAACTCTTGAATGATTTGTCACTAGTTGATAAGGAGTATGATATTGAAGATTCAAACCTTAAATTCCTATTAGCTCTTCCTGAAAGTTGGGATTTGAAGGCAACAATTATAAGAGACAACTATAATCTTGAAGAAACAACTCTTGATGAAATTTATGGGATGCTCAAGACTCATGAACTTGAGATGGAACAAAGAAGCAAGAGGAAAGGAGGAAAGTCAAGGACAGTTGCTCTTAAGGCTGAAGAAGAATCCCCCAAGGCAGCTACCTCAAGGAAAGGCAAAGGAAAAGCGCTCATCACAAAGTCTGATACTGAGTCATCAAGTTCTGATAGTGATGATGACTCAGAGACTGAAAGCTTACCTGAGATAGATGCTGATGAAGAGATGATGAAGCTGTGTGCTCTTATGGTGAAAGGAATCACAAGGATTGCATACAGGAAGTTTAGGAAGGGAAAGAGATTTTCCAGGAAAGGTGCAAGTTCTGATAAAAAGAATTTCAGAAAATCTGAAGGCAAAGGAGGGAAGTCTGACAGAGGAGATTACACAAATGTCAAATGCTACAATTGTGGTGAGAAAGGCCACATATCTCCTGATTGCAAGAAAGTGAAGAGTGACAAAGGTAAGGCGCTTGTCACAAAGAAGAAAAGCTGGACAGACACTTCAGATTCTGAAAGTGAGGAGAACTATGCCTTGATGGCAAAGGCTGAAATGACAAATGCTGATAGCAGTCCTGAAGTTGCTGAGTTAAAGGTACCTCAAACTACTTATGCCTTTCATACTGATGATATTAATGAGTTGAGAAGATATCTTAAAACCATGTTCATTAGTTATAGAGATCAAACTTTAACATGTGAAAGATTAACTTCTGAAAATCTTGCTTGTAAAAAGAGGAATGATTATTTAGAAAAAGAGTTAGTCATGTTCCATCAAACTCAGATTGATAGAGATGATGCTTTCTATGTTAGGGATAAAGTACTTAAAATGAATGAATCTCTAAAAACTGAGCTAGAAAAGGAAAGAGAGATTATCAGGACTTGGACTAACTCTGGCAGAACAACTCAGAATTTGTTAAGTAGTGGAAACTGGAAAGAGGGCTTAGGTTATGGAGATGATAAGAATGATAAAGGAACTGTAGATATTAAGCCTATAGTTGTTAAACAAAAGCCAAAGTTAAAACCAGTTAAGTTTGTAGCTGTAAAGTCTGGAACTGAGAAATCAGAAGTTAAAGAGGAATTAACTTCTGACAAACTAAAACAGGAAAAGACAACTGAAGTAAACGTAGGCTTAATGACAAAGAAGCAGCTTAAGCATAAGCTGAAAGATGTTAAGAATGTAAACAAGGTAAAGCCACCTAGGAAAAATAGGAATGGAAAGGAAGGTGTGAATAAAAGTAATGATTATAAGCCTATTCATAATGCTCCTAGAAAGAAATGTTATAACTGCGGAAATTCTAACCATGTGGCTTCTTTTTGCAGGAAAAATAAGAACATAAACTCCTTACCTTCAAAGTCTAAGAGTCAGTCTGTTAGATATAGGCCACAAAATCCTTGTTTTCATTGTGGTAGTTTATGGCATTCCATTTATACTTGTAAGGAATATCATAGTTTGTACTATGATTATTATTAAATAAAACCTTCTTTAAAGAAAGTTAGCATTATTCCTTCTAGTGTAAGTTCTGATGCAAAGTCTGATACTGTAAATGCTGACAAGAAAACTGTTAACATAAATTCTGATGCTAAATCCGCTGCAAATGTTAACAAACTTAATAAGGCCAAGGATCCAAGCAAGTCTGGGTCCTTAAAATTAATCATTAGTGGTCTTTGTGATTGCAGGGCAACAGGAAAAACATCCTAGTTCTGGACAGTGGATGTTCAGGACATATGACTGGAAATAAAGCCCTACTATCAAACTTTGTGGAGAAGGCTGGCCCAAGTGTTTCTTATGGAGATGGCAACATTGGAAAAACATTAGGATATGGCAATATCAATCTTGGGAATGTCATCATTAAAGAAGTAGCTCTGGTCTCAAGACTTAAACACAATCTGCTGAGTGTTAGTCAAATCTGTGACAGAGGTTATCATGTGGATTTCTTTGAAGAACACTGTGAAATTGTAAGCAAATCTACAGGCAAAGTTGTTCTGAAAGGATACAGGCATGGTAACATTTATGAAGCCAAGCTTTCAACAAGTACTGATGGTTCTGCAATCTGTCTGATGAGTAGAGTAGCAATTGAAGAGAGCTGGAATTGGCACAAGAAACTCTCTCATTTAAATTTCAACAATATAAATGAATTGGTCAAGAAAGATCTTGTGAGAGGACTGCCAAAATCAGTATTTGCTCCTGATGGCCTTTGTGATTCATGTCAGAAGGCTAAACAAAGAAAATCTTCATTCAAGAGCAAGACTGAATCATCAATTCTTGAGCCTTATCACATATTTCATGTAGATCTATTTGGTGCTATGGTCATAGTGGATGAGTTCACCAGATACACATGGGTGTATTTCTTGCACACAAAAAGTGAAACTGCATCTATCTTGATTGATCATGTCAAGCAACTGGATAAATTGGTCAAAGATTCTGTGAAGATCATTAGAAGTGATAATGGCACTGAGTTCAAGAATTTGACAATGGAAGAGTTCTGCAAAGACCATGGAATCAAGCAGGAATTTTCTGCTCCTGGAACTCCACAGCAAAATGGAGTTGTTGAAAGAAAGAAAGAATAGAACTCTTATTGAAGCTGCACGAACTATGCTTGATGAAGCAAAGCTACCAACCTATTTTTGGGCTGAAGCTGTACAGACTGCTTGTTTTACTCAGAATGTAACACTCATTAACAAGCATGGAAAGACACCATATGAGATGGTGAAGAAAAAGAAGCCAAATATGAAGTATTTTCATATATTTGGATGCAAGTGTTTTGTTCTTAAGACTCACCCTGAACAGCTATCCAAATTTGATTTAAAAGCTGATGAAGGAATTTTTGTTGGATATCCACTTTCCACAAAAGCCTTCAGAGTCTACAATTTAAGAACAAGGGTTTTCATGGAATCTATCAATGTCTCCTTTGATGATAAGAAGATTACTGAACTTGAAGATTTCAATGATCATGATCAGCTGAGATTCGAAAATAAAGACTTAAATTCTGATACTGAAAATCCTGATAGTCTAAATCCTGATACTGCAAACTCTGATGGATTAAACTCTGATGTTATTGAAACTGTGGTGACTACGCCAAAGAAAGATGCACCTGTGCAGGGGGAGCATACTAAAGATACAACCAAATCTCAAGAAGCATCAGAACATACAACTGGCTCCTCAAGTTCTGATTCATCAAGTTCTGATAAGCCAAGTTCTGATAGTTCTGAAAACTTAAATTCTGAAGGATCCAACTCAGAGAGCATAGTTTCAGGGGAGCATCAGAAAATGTTGATGAAGATGGCATGGATCATGGGGGAGCATCTAGTTCTAGAGAAAACCTTCCATCTGCAAGGAAGTGGACTAAATCACATACACCTGACTTAATTATTGGAAATCCTGATGCAGGTGTCAGAACTAGAACAGCTACTTCAAGTGAATGTATTTATAATTCTTTTTTTCTCAGACTGAACCAAAGAAAGTGGAAGAAGCTCTTCAAGATGCTGATTGGGTGCAAGCAATGTAGGAAGAGTTAAATAAATTTGAAAGAAATAAAGTCTGGACCCTAGTGCCAAGACCAAAGAACATATCTGTTGTTGGTACAAAGTGGGTGTTCAGAAATAAAACTGATAGTGATGGCATAATTACAAGGAATAAAGCAAGGTTGGTTGCAAAAGGATATTCTCAACCGGAGGGAATTGATTATGATGAAACATTTGCACCAGTTGCTGGATTGGAAGCCATAAGGATATTTTTGGCTTATGTTGCTCACAAAAAGTTTACCGTCTTTCAAATGGATATGAAAAGTGCTTTTCTCAATGGAGAATAGGCTTTGTAGATCCCAAATATCCAAATCATGTCTACAGGCTTGATAAAGCACTTTATGGCCTTAAGCAAGCTCCAAGAGCATGGTATGAGACTTTAGCTCAGTTTCTTCTGAAAAATGGATTTAACAGAGGAACTATAGATAAAACACTATTCTACCTCAACCATGGAAGGGACTTACTTTTGGTTCAGATATATGTTGAAGATATAATCTTTGGTTCTACAAATGACAGACTTTGCAAGAAGTTTGCCAAACTGATGCAGTCAAGATATCAAATGAGTATGATGGGGGAACTTAGCTATTTTCTGGGCCTTCAAGTCAAGCAGAATGAAGAAGGCACTTTTATTTGTCAAACCAAGTACACCAGAAATTTGCTGAAGAAATTTGGAATGCAAGATTGTTCAAGTGCATCCACTCTCATGGCCACTGCAACAAAATTGGATAAGGATACTGGTAAATCAGTAGATATTACTGATTACAGAGGTATGATTGGCTCTCTACTCTATCTAACTGCTAGTAGACCTGATATCATGTATGCTACCTGTCTTTGTGCAAGATTTCAAGCATATCCAAGAGAACCTCACTTAACAGTTGTGAAAAGAATTTTCAAGTATCTTAAAGGAACAGCTGATCTGAAATTATGGTATCCTAGAGAATTAGACTTTAAACTAATAGGTTACTCAGATGCAGATTTTGCAGGTTGCAAAATTGACAGGAAAAGCACAAGTGAAAGCTGCCAATTTCTTGGAGGCAGATTGGTTTCTTGGTTTAGCAAGAAACAAAAGTCAATTTCCACATCAACTGCAGAAGCAGAGTACATTGCTGCAGGAAGCTGTTGTGCACAGATTCTTTGGATGAAGAATCAGTTACTGGATTATGGGTTAACAAATTTTAAAATCCCTATTTACTGTGATAATCAAAGTGCTAATGCTATGACAGGTAATCCAGTTCAACACTCAATGACAAAGAACATCAGCATAAGGTACCACTTCATAAGGGAACATGTGGATGAAGGTACAGTGGAATTGCACTTTGTTCCAACAGATCAACAACTAGCAGATATCTTCACCAAACCACTATGTGAAGCTACTTTTACAAGATTGGTAAATGAACTTGGAATGGTTTTAGGTTCTTTCTCTAAATCTGTTTAGCTTTTGTTCTGATGCATCAGACTTTATGATCAGTATTTACAGATATTACTATATTTGTGTATTCTGTGCCTAATTGAAAATTGCTTAAGTACTGATTGTTATCTGATGTGAATTTCTAAACTCTGATAGTGATATGAATGTTTCTGTGATTATTCAATCCAATGAGGATAAATATGGTAGATGCTAACAGAGTAGTCTTTAATATACTAACAAATCCCATGTTAGATGTAATTATTTATGTGGAAATCTATTGACACAAGCAAATTCTGATATTATGCTTAGTTAAGTTTACTTTGTCTATCTTATTACTAAGTCAAAAACTAGAATAATGCATCTCATCTGTTAAATTCTGATGTTAGTAAATCTGGTGAATGTACTAAGTGCTGATAAGCCTCACTTATCAAAAGAAAAAGAAAAGAAAAAGAAATAAATATCAGGTACTCCTTTGAGATCTAGAGTAAAAATTGTGGAAGGGAAGACCCAAGTGCATTGCTGGTATTAAGTAATATGCATCAGAAAAGCAAAAATAAATAGTTTTCTTGGTGACTTTTCACACTCTATGATTACTGGAGAAATACTCTGATAATAGTATAAATTCTGATAAGCAGTCGTGACTCACTTACACTGAGAAGCCACTGTAAAATGGAATTTCAAAAGATGCATAAAATGAGCATAAAACAGTTGAGGTGGACTCATGCATAAATTCATTCTAAAGTAGACTTCAGAATTATGACAGATTTTGAGCACAGTTCTTAGTTATGCCTTATTTTTAAGATGTACTGAAGTGAATCGGACTTTAATCTTTATCTGATATTTAGCTTACTGCACACACATACACTCCATATGAATGATGAAAATTACTGTGGTGATAAATGGTATTTTAGATGAATGTTTAAGTGTCAGTTACATAAATTATGAGGACAAGTTATGATGGAAGTTCTGATGATTAAGTTCTGAAGAAATGAAATCAGAATTTGTGTGAAGAATTGCAGAAATAGGCATTCATTTGTCGAGTTAAGAAATCATGTTCTGATGACTGTTAAGTTATGATATAAGTCTAAGTTCTGATATTACGCTTTGATTCTTTACTTGACTTATTTGTGGTTAAAATCTGAAACAGTCTTATTTAAAATCAGAATATGTTTGGGTGAGATATTAACAGTCAATACAATTAGGGTTAGTGGTACACGACTATGCACAGTAATTTTACTTGTTTTATGTACGCATTAAATCCTGATTTACACTTCCAATGGTTGTTTTTATTCTCATCAGTCTAGGGAGACGAAGTAGAATTATTTCTACCTGTAACCATTCAATTTTCCTTGCGTCTCTTGACATTCTATTGGCTATATAAACCAACACCTCAGCCAACACATCTCTCATTTCTCTCAAACTCTCAAACTCATTTCTTTTTCTCTCATCACAACCATGGTTCATTACGACTTAGCTCTGAACTATGATACCTTCACTATCCCCATGAGGTGTACAGAATGGTAGCAGGAATGGCATATCACTGCCATTCCTGATGAGATTTGGGACTCGATTCCCCAAGAGGTCCTTACAGACCTCTTGTTCTTTTACATGGACTACCATCGCCATCTTGAGCGACTGGAAGAAGAACGGTTGGAAGCTCTCTGCCAGCAGGAGCGTATTATTCATCTTGCCGTTCTTTTTGTTGAGAGTAGGAAGAAGAAATAATTTCTCCTACCTATTTCTCTTCACCGTCAGCTTTGTCTGGCTTCTTAGCTTAGGACAAAAGCTGTTGATGTTAGGATTTGTAGTTTAGGACAATCTTGTAATTTTGTGATGTAATTTAAATTTCATGAAATGTATTTGCTCAATATATTAATGAAATTTTATATTTATGCAAGATTTTGTCTCTGAGTCGTTTGATATTCTGATGCATTTTTAAATCCTGATTTACCCATATTCTGATGACCGTTTTAGCTCTGATACAAATCAAGTTTTGATTCTGACGTGGCAATATTTTATTACTTGGTTTCTTTATGGTCATTCTCTCATTGGTCATATTTTTACAGAATATTGATCTCGCAGTAAAAATAATTTATTAAGTGGGAACAGTTTTAAATTTTAAAATAAAACTGAACTACCTTAATTAATGGGATTATTTGGTAAGTGGAACTGTTTTTCCTTGAAAAACTGCATGTGATAAGTAATGATTACTGAATTCCCATGCCCATTAATTATCTTTTACTACTGCATGTCTGACAGGTGTCCGAACGGTTACTTTTTCTACCGTGTATAAGTAAAAGAGAGAAAAGATTGTAAAATCTTTTATTTACTTTCACATTTTATCTCTCTCTCTTTACTTCTATTCTCTCTCATCTCCTGACGCTTTTTCATACAGACATTTTATCAAACACCTTACAGGCAACCTAGTTTCTCAACTTTTCTCATGGAACCAAAGGATTTGATTATAGATGGAGCCAAGTTTGTACCCAACAACTATGCTGCAATCTTGAACAATGCTGAAGCTTCATCTGATTTGCACTTTGTGCAAGATCTTCTAGCACACAGTGAGATTGGGTATGCGTTGACCCAACCTCAAGTCATTTCAAGCCAACAAGTTCTGACGTTCTGGCGGACTGGGCATTTTGATAATGGTGGCGCTACTGGTACTCCAAGCATTATTTTTGAAGTGAATGATGTTGAGCATGTGGTAACTCCTGGAGCAGTTCGTAAAGCTCTCCACTTACCAGAAGGCTGCATTTTTTCAACAGCGGAGGAACCTGTTCTACAGCAGCTCATGGCCAATTTGGGGTATGAGAAGAGTTTGGCCAAGCTTGGACAGTTGAAAAGGGCACATATCAGGAAGGAATGGAGCTTTTTCTTCGACTGCATCACTAAGTCATTCGCCAATAAGTGTTCCAACTTTGATGCCATTCCAATTATGAGTCAACACATCGGGTATGCTATTATTCACCAAACTCATTTTGATTTTGCAAGTGTTGTGCTAGGTTTTATAGGGGATAGGATGACAGAAGATAGGAATGTAGTGTACTTTGCTAGATTCTGTCAGCTTATATATAACTTCTGTTGTGCTGATGAACCCCAACCTACCATTGACTTAATTCCACCCTTTAAGCTTGCAAAACGGGCTTTTAATGACTTGGTAAATGCTGACCTTAAGAAAAAGGTGGCTAGACCCTTACAGATACCTCAGTCTATAAAACAGATCCTGGTAAATGTTGATCCTCAAACCTACAGATATGTTTACCCTGATGTTCAACCCACCAGCACAACCCAGACACCACAACAACCATCAGAACATACCACATATACACCTCAACCTACTCAACCCTCTATCAGAACATATTTCAAACCTTCACAGATATCTCAACCTTCATCATCAGCACATATTATGAGGCCTTCATCTTCAAAGCCCAAGAGGACAAAGACTGTACCTCAGACACAACAGAAGAGAAGGAGGATTGTTCTGAGAGATAAGTCAGACAGTGAGGAATAGGTTCATGTGTCAGAACCTGTTGTCAAAGAAGTTGAGAAGGTCTCTTCTTAGAAGGATATTAGAATTGGGGGTTCTAAGCTTCTCAAAAGGCTTAGAAGGATGTATTCTGATGAAACTCCCACGGAATCTCCACCTTCAAAGAGATACAAGAGACAGAGAGCATAAAGGTACAGGGCTGAGTCAGTTTAGAGGATGAGAAAGCAGCAGCTAAGGAAGGAGATCAGGAATCTCTGATCTCAAAAGAGCCAGAATTTGTTGAAGCTACTACATCTACACCTCCATTGTCACCAACTCAGGAAACTGCTCAAGATAAAGTATCTACACCACCTGTGACTCCTGTAAATAAACCAGTATCTACTGCAGACCCAGGCACAAGTGCTGAGATTGATATTCATAACCTAATTGTGCCTGAGGTTCTCTACTTAGAAGCTCCACCAGCTCCGATCAATCCATCAACAACACCAATTCCTGATGCTAATGAAACTCCAGAATTATCTACAACACCTTCTCTGCATCTAGACATTGAAGATCAAACTATAGGTGAGCATCAGATATGGCTGTTGATCAGAACTTGGAAACAGATCAGCACTTAGAGGATGATGTTGAAACCTCTATAGCCTCTCATATTGTTCTTTTATCAGAGGATGTTGACTCTGTAAGTTCTGATGCTGCAAATGCTGATGATACTGGTGATGCTGCTACAAATGCAGATGCTGATGAAGTTGGTCCTTCTGGACATGCACCTCTACAAGCTCCTTCAAAAGCTGAACTAGTTAAAAAGTTTGTTAGAGGAGATGCACCAGTACCTTGGAGTGAAACTCCTAGAGGACAGGAGTGGACTAAGGAATGGAACTCAGTCAGTTTTATTCCTTCAGAAAAGATTCTTGCTGATCACTTGGCAAAAGCTGATGAAATGTTAGTTAATGATGATTTCAAAACACAGCTTAGAGTTACTGTATTGAGTACTAGACATCTTCAAGGTCAACACTCAACAACTCATGCCGAGGTGCATAAAATTCAAGAAGCTTTACTCAAGCAAGAAACAACTATGAAACTTGAAAAGAAAAGCTTTTTCAAACCTACCTTTGACAGAGTTGCCTACATTGAGAAAACCCAAGAGAAGCAACAATCTCAGATTGATGAAATTTTGCAAAATCAAGCTTCTCAGCAATCTCAACTCAATGAGATCCAATCCTCAGTGGAATTGCTTGTCTCTCTTCTTTTATATGCTGATGCCAAAAAGGAGGAGAAAGTAATTAAGTCCAAATGCAAACCTGATAAGACACTGAAGAAAAAGGATGATGGTAATGACCCGGGAAACTCTGGAATGGGTGGAGGTCTTGGTCAAGGTAGAGGTCTCTCATCAAGAAGAGCTGGAACTACAAGTCATAGAACAAGTTATGATACTGGTTGAAGAATAATTTCTGATACTGGTAAAAGGATAAGTTCTGATGAACTGTTGGATCTTGATGAAGAAATTTCAAGACAGTTATTTCTGGAAAAAAAATCCAGGAATGGACTTTGAAAGTCTAATGGAAGAAGAAGCTGGACTTAAGTCAGAAAAAGTCAACTCCAAATCTGAAGCTTCTGTTGGTAAAAAGAAACTTCCTACGGCTAAAGGCATTGTGATAAAAGAAAGGACAAATCATGTGGTAACCAAGGCCAAATCACAATTACAAATAGATCCAAGGTCCAAGGGCAAAGAAAAAGTTGGTGAACCTATAAAGGTTTATGTGCCTCCTATGGATGAAAAATTTTTTGTTGAAAATACTGATCTTACTCTGACTTCAAGGAAGATTTCTAAGACAACCTATGACATGGCTCAAGTTGTTCAGAATCAAGATATAGTTAGTTCTGATATAACAATGAAGCGAGCAACCTCTGACATAGCTCAAGTTGACTTGATATCAGAAGATAAATCAAAGGAAACCTCTGACATTGCTCATGTTAAATCCTCAAAGGTACTCCTACCAGCTTTCACTAAAGCCAAACAGACTCAACCTTTGAAGACTGCAGCAAGTGGTTTTGAAGCAAGAGTGGTTACAGGAAAGGAAGCAAGAGATAAATCTGGATTGGGTAGTGCTGATGAAAGAATAGTGCAGAACACAACCAATGATCCAACTTCCTTAAGTGAACCAGGTGTTGGAGCAACTCCTGAAAGATTGAATCAACTAGAATCTATACAGATGGTCTACCATACCTTCTTGAAAGAACACATCTTGTTATATTTCATGACAGATGGTAGGGTTTACCATATGAGGGAAAATGTTATACCACTGAAGTATTTTGAAGAACTTGAACATGTTTTATTCTTACTTTAAGTGAATGACAGAATAACAGAAAGTGCTGCAAACTATTTGAAGACTTAAATTCAGAGACAGAAAAGGCTTTATTCTATAAAGTCTGACAGCACATATTGTCCAAAGTACAGATATCACAATTGATATGAAGCCTAATACTGCACAGATCAGAACATATCTTGGTATTAAGGGACTTGAATTCAATCTAGAGTCTGACAAAGCCTATATCATAAGACTAGATCAGGAGTTGAGAAAATCAAAAATTAATGATCTCAGATATGCTATCTTCCAAACTGGTGAAGATACTGCAGAACTCAAATATGCTAAGAGGAGGATGATTGATGAACTCAGATATGCTGAGAGATGTTTGTTAAAGAACTATCTCAGAACAACTCCTGACATCAAAGAGATCAGAAAATGAAGCCAAGTCAAAATCTACAACTGCTCAAATTTTGATATGTATACAGACTGAAGTTGTTATCAGAAGTTAAAGTTGGTAAAGCTTTAAGGACTGTAAGTTATAGTAATCTAGTCAATTTTTCATGCATTTGTACTTAATATTTTTGACATCATCAAATATCTGTTAAACTTGTATATTATGCTAATTTACAAGTTGGGGGAGATTGTTAGATATATTTGATAATGTCATGTCTAATATGATTTATGTTTAGTTTTCAGATCTTACTTAAACAGGACAAATCAGTACTTAACTGAAATCAGCATTTATACTAAGTCAGAACTTAAGTTATCAGTACTTAAGATTCAGGAGATATTTATCAGGAGATAATATCAGGACTTAAAGGAAACTTTCAGATAAGGAAGGCGACTGATTAAAAGGAAAGAAGATCGAGACAAACGTAAGAAGAGATATGCATGAAGAAGGAATTCTATGAAGAATGGAATATTTGGAAGAAAAGATAACTGATTGATATATTTTAGGAAGAAGAATTATATTCCATATCAATTAGCGATTATCTTGTAATTGTGTGATATATAAACACAGACATAGGGTTTACACTATAAGTGTTATCATTATCAAGAATATTATTCATTGTAACCCTAGCAGCTCTCGTGATATTTGTTCATCACTGAGAGAGGACAGTTCCATATTGTAACAGAGTTTATTGCATTGAATAAAGTCTGTTTTCTGTTACTTGTGTTATTTGAATTCAATTTGATTGTGCTATACACTGTATTCAACCCCCTTCTACAGTGTGTGTGACCTAACATGGACCATATGTTGTTAAAGTTGTTTTTCCTTATAGTGCTATTGAAATTGAAAATCCTAAAACTGGTGAAACTTTTAAAGTTAATGGTCAAAGGCTTAAGCCATTTTTAGAACTGCCAGTTGATTCTGAGGAAGAGATGATTCACTTCATTGATGCGTGATCAAAGTAAGTTTTCTTGTTGTATAATAGTTAGTTCTATTCCTCTGTCATGCCCATATCAGGTATTCTCATCCTTTTACTTTGTCATTTTTCTCTCATTTGCATTCATTGAGGACAGTGCATGATTTAGGTATGGGGAGGGGTTTAGTAGTATTTATATACTAGTTGGTGTTAGCAGTTTTTCAAAACTTATATATAATGTCTTGAGATGATTTGAACGTAGTTGAGTAAGGTTGTCTTCATGAAACTTATGTCGAACGAATTTTTGCTTAAGAGTCCAAGACGGCACATTTGCACAGGGTCTTTGTAGGAAAGATTGTTTAGGGAAGTTTTCGATATCTGAGACAGAGCCCACATGTTAAAACAATGTCGAATCAAATTTTTGTGAAAAAAAAAAAGAAAAGCAAAAGTAAATAAAAAGATGCTTGAATAAACTACTTCAATACCCAATATTCCTCACAAATAAAAAAAGAAAAAAAATGAGATGATGGGTACAAGTAGTATAACTGACTAGTCTTGTTTGTGGCCTTTGTTACTCGAGTAATTAAGTCCGTAGGGGTATTTTAAAACCTAGTGCCCTAAGACCATCTGGTTTGAGAGTCATTAGCCCAAAGCTCGCTACATGGGTAACATAAAAAGCCTAAGAAACGGACATTTCACAGTCAGTTAAAAAAAGAAAAAAAACTGTGAATTTTGGTTAGATACTTGTTTTGATAGAGATTGGGTATGTTCAATATTGGTTAAAAAAAGGAAATGTACTTACTCAATTGATTCTTCATAGACCTATTTTCTCGACACACCTTAGGATTTTTTGTAAACGTTCAGAGTCGATATAAGTGAATTATTGATACCTACATCTTGGCTATAATTAGAAGAGTCTTAAAGGTATATATTTTCCTAAAAATTCTTGTGTTGACACCGATGAATGTTATTGTTGATAGAGTTTGGACACTTACTAAAGTATTTCACAGATTTTATGGGCATATCTTCTGTAAACCCTTAGGAGACAACACTCCTCTTGTAGAGATCGTTTATGAGTTGAACGGGTTGGTAAACCTAAAATTTTCCATCATGCCTACGAAAAGGAGCATAGTACTTTTCTTAGTTAGCATTTTTCTTTTTGATTTTTCTCGAGGATAAGCAAAAGATAGGTATGGGGGTATTTGATAGGTCCATATTATTGTATATTATTAATACCTATTTTATGTATGTTTTTGTAATTTTATTAATAAATAAATTGTTTTACTTTGTTTTGTAGGAAAATAAATAAAATCATAATTTGAGTTGGAAAGGTGCAAATAAGGAAGGAGGTGGACTACTCTGGAAGTCAAGGGAATTGGAAGATAAATAGAATACTTATTGGAAAAGAAGAAGAATTTACTTTAAGAATCCTACTTGTATTCCAAGACCCAAACCCTCATATTTTCCCTATATATATATGGGTCTCCCCACTTATATTTTACACACCCAAGACACCCAATTAGTTATTTATTTTATTCATCTTTTTATCATGTGTAGCTAAATTTGTTTCCTAGGATGAAGATGAAGTTAATTTAATTGTTTTGATATCTTCTCGTTTCTATTATTTGATTCTCAGATTTTTCTAGGTGCTTAATTATTTAATTGACTAAGTGATTTTGATATATTATTGTTACCGGATTTATTTTTCATAACTTATGCTTGCTCCATGAAGTTTTGATGGGTTATTGTTAGATAACAAGTTTCATAGTATATGCTTGTCTCGTTAATTAAAATTTATCTGTGAAGAAAAGAGAATTAATTTTAGGGCGAGTTGATATTAATTATGATTGATTAACGGATTAAGATTCCTAGGTTTTCCATATTATTTGATCTATTTGCTAATTAGGTTAATTCAAACTCCTCTCAAATCTTATTGTCTAGTTCGCCTGATTTAAATTGTTAGGATTTTGAAAATTCATAGTCTCTGTGGATCGACCTGTATTTGTTACAATTAACCGATGTGTACTTGCAGTTATTTTACACATCAGTATGTATACATGTCATGTTCATGAATCGATTATTATATTAAAAGTAATAGCTTCAAAAGACTTGTGGATTTGGTACTCTTTTTTAGATTACCGGGATCATTAAATGATATTAATGTATTAAATCGATCTCATCTATTTGAAGATTTGGCAGAAGGTCATGGACTTGAAGTGAGGTATATTGTCAACGGACATGAATATAACATGAGATAATATCTTACTGATGGTATATATCTTTATTGGCCAATTTTGTCAAACTATTTCAAAACCTCTAGGTAACAAAAACAAATATTTTGTAAATGCACAAGAACCTGTTTGAAAAGATGTTGAGAGAGCTTTTGGAGTTTTGCAATCTCGATTTACAATTATTCGTGGACCATCAAGATTTTGGGATATGAGTACAATGAAGTATATTATGATAACCTATATAATATTACATAACGAGGTTATTAAAGATGAAAGAGAAATCCATATGGATGAACAAAACTTTGATACAAATGTTGAACCAACTGTTATCCGGATATCGGGTCATCAAAGTATCCTTACAGAATTCTTACAAACGCACCAGCAGATTCGAGACAAACAAGTTCATGTTCAATTACAAAATGATCTTGTGGAGCATTTTTGGCAGATTTATGGTGGTGGCATGGGCTAACTAATTGTTATTATTTAATCTCCTTTCATGATTATCCATTGAATTTCCTTTCAAATTTGTTATGTAATTTTCTTTTTTGATTGCTACCTCATTTCTTTATTAATTGTCTATGTAATTTACCTTGGAACTATAAAGAGCATTTATTAATAAAATAAACAAATTAAAGTCAAATAATAGTAGCACACTGAAGTTAGATACATAAAAAAAATTATTACATATTTCTCAATATCTTGACTTTGAGGGCATCATAAATTTAGCTTGATATGGTAACATCTTACTAGTTTCTATGACTATGATGGATGCTTCATAAATGTGTCTTTCTCGCTCCTCTTTCTGTTTTTCCCGCTCATTCTTTGCTAAACAGAGATGTAACTCCTCCTTTTGTATCTGCATCATTTCCTTCTGCAGTTGCAAGCTCATTTGAAGTGATTCACTTCTCGAAGAAGCAATAGCCACTGCATCTTTTTGCATTGCTTTAAGAACCTCCAAGCCTTCCTTGTCATTTGCTTTTTTCAGCTCTCTGTAACTTTTTCACAGCTTTTCTTCCGATTGGACGGTCCATAATTTCATCGGATTCTAGGCTTATAGGAATCTCACTCTCAACAGACTGTGAAGAAGTCGCTTTATTCTTGGTTGACTTATTTTTATTGTTTAGTCATCCTGTATTTTTTAAGCATTAACATAAGAACATAACTACATGCCATGTTTCTGAAAATTATAAATAACTGAATATTAACATAGCTTTAAACAAAGCTCAGCAGCAATATTTTAATAACCTTGTTAATAATTCAGAGATGAAGTCAAACGAAAGGATGGGGGATTAATCAATTGATCAAAATTATAATATCTCGTATTTTCAGAGTTTATTATTATTATTATTATTATTATTATTATTATTATTACTTAGTTGATTTTATTTGATTATTTTAAATTGGAGGGAATAAAATTGTAGAAATTTTATTCTTTTTCGATGAGTTCGTGTCATTAAATGGTTTAATGTGTTAATTGATAGTTTGTGTCAATCTTTGTCGGTGTAGTGAAATCACTTTTATCATGTTCAATTTTTTTATTTAAAATGGCCGATTGTTTTATAAAAATCGGTAAACTGAGTTCGCTTTAAAATTCTAAAGATCGAGTGGATATTTTATCCACGTCATTATTTTATCTGGGTTCACCTGGATAACAGGTTGAATTGTGAAAATATTTAAAAATAATATTTTACAGCTTTTTTCTAACATGTTAAATGAATTATTACGTTTTTATTATTACTTAAAATATTATTGGTCATGATTTAACATGCGACAGATTTGTGTGTGGCCCCGTAAGGACCAGAGTATTTTTCAGATATTTGTTACGTGTTTAAAATGCATTTATATGAAATTATATCTTATTTGGACTCGTTCTTGATAGCGTATATTGCGTATACGTGTTCTGTCTCGTTCTGAGTGAGTCGGTGCAGTTTATAATTGTTTTCAGGGTTTATTGTTAATAGAAATTTTTCGGTTTCTTAAAAATGATCGAACCGAGACCTGATCGGGAGGTCAAACCCCACAAAATTCATATTTTTATTTTTATAAATCAAAAATATTTCGAATATTCAATATTTTCACATTTCTGTAATATCCGTAATTTTTAGGAAATTTTGGTATAATTTTTATTTTTAATTTTGGGCTAATTATTTTATTAAATGACATAATTATGCCCCAAATAATTTTAGGGGTATTATTCTAGGCTTATAATTAAATTGGTTATTTTAAAAATCAGAATTTTATGAAAAATTCTAGAAAATATAATAATCCTCTGAAAATTCGTTCTTCATATTCTTGGGAATCAAACTGAAATTTGGAGGTAATTCCGATCTCCATTTTTTAAGTACGAGTAACCAAATCTAAGCCCTTGAAGATTACTATCTGATTTCATCATCAAAAACATCAAACGATTGGTAAAATTTAGAAAATGATTTTAGGGTTCTTCGTCAAAATTTGGGGCTTTTAGATTTAAAGTTCGTTCATGTGTTTTGATGTTATATAACGATTACCCATGTCATTTAGCGTTTGTTGTGTATATGTTGTGTACTTGATGATTTCATGAACAAAACACCTTGGTAGATTTTACTTAGTGAAATTATGTAGCACTCGACGGATAAGGTTTATAGTCCCGACGGATGACTCAATATAGTCCTGACGGATGATGACTTATTATCCATCGAGTGAGTAGCTTATGTTACAATAAGTCAGTAGCACATTTCTGCATACACATTGTTTAGAATCTGTAGTAGTATTTGAGTCATGTTGACCTCAGTTAGATATGCAGAATAGGTTGATTAATTGTACATAGATGATGTCTTGTAATTCTATATAAGTGAAATGAAGTCAAGTGTCTGATTGCTACCCGACGGATGAGCAAACAATGAATTTGACGGATGATCAACAACCCGACGGATGATCAATGACTCGACGGATGATCATGAACCCGACGGATAAAGAATTCAAATATCTGTTGACACTGACAACATGAAAGGAATATGTCCTAAGTCCAATCATGTATAAGGATTTAGGAATAATTTTTATGTAATCTGTTTTGATTTCATTGATATTAATAAAGACTTGTTTTGTTTTTATTACGGGCTTTATCTATTTAAATGTTTAAATAAGATATACCATAGTTTAGAGTAAAGCTTTTTATGGATTATGATGAGATCATAATAGTGAGACCTAAAAAGATGATAACTCTAAACTTAAATAGTTCCTGGTCATAGGATTACTAACTGGTAATTAATAATCCGCAAAGATCGGTACATACTATGCTTGCTTCATTATGAAGGATGTCTATTCTCATAGACATTTGTGTGGTGACACTATAGCTAGTATGTAGGTGCTTATTATAGAATAAGTTCACTGAACATGACTCGCCTAGCTGAACAACTGATGGAGTTCACTCACGTGTCAGCAGTTGTTCGCTTAGTGATAGTTGTACAAGTATCCTTAGACTTGAGGTCATCATAGTCATCTTGTGTACACTGAACTATGCTTTGGTTTAGTTCTTAGTCTCCAGGGACAATTATTAGGGCTCTTCTGGGTATAGGAATTTATACACGAAGATAGTGTATGATCAATAAAGGATCTACCCCTTCCAGTGAAGGAAGCGAATGTTCAAGGCTGATCCACTTATGCTAGTTCAGGAATCTTTGGCCAGAGTAAATGAAATTAGAAAGGAGTTTCTAATTTGTATAGAACTACGCATAGTAAATGGTAAGCAAGTGATTGAATTAGATAGGCTTGACACGAGATCCATGCCTTGTATTTAATCGGGACATTGTAGGGTAGAAGGAGTTTATTGTACGGTAATTATTCACTGACAGGTTCTTGGTATTCTAAGCAGTGAATTCATATTATCCGGATAGTCGCGATATGTTGAGAAGCATCACTCACGATGTAGAATAAATGTGATTAATTAATTAATCATATTTAATAAATTAGAGAATTTATATAAATAATGATAAAATAGTTTTATTATTATTTATTTCTACTACCGGCTTAATATTGAACCTACAGGGTCACACCATAAAAAGAGAATGATTTAATGGTGGAGGAATTAATTAATAATGGCTAATAATTATTTATATATGAAATAAATAATTAATTGGCAAATTTAATAATTGATTAAATGAGATTTAATTGATTATAAATTAATTAAGAAAAGTTCTTAATATTATTAATTAAAGGATTTAATTTTTGAAAATTAAATCAAGAGAGAGAATTATTTCTAAAGTGTTTAGAAAAAGGATTAATGATTAAAAGGTATTTTAATTATTAATGAGAATAATAAATGGGATAATAATAATAATATTTATGGGAAAATTTCAGCTGAAAATTTTGCCTATAAATACACTATTATAGACCCTAATTTTATTCTAACCCACATCGAACCCGAAAACCCAAAAAGTTTGGAAAACCCAATTCTCTCCACCTCCTTCCTCCTCCTTAACATCGTTTTCTTGGTGGATACCGGTGGAGTGCTTCACACTTGAGGAGCAACTGCTAAGGATCTCTGATCGTTGTCTCCGAATTATTTTAAAAGGTTAGATTCGATCCCTCAAATTTTTATTCATGGTCTGTATGCTTTTATTTGGATTTTGTATGTGTAAAAGTATTTTTCCATGCCCCGTTGTGTTAAAAATCCAACATTGGTTTCAGAGCATAGGTTGTATGCATATAGATCTGTGGTAAAAATTTCGGAATTTTATGTGCTTGTATGAATTAATTATGATTTTTACAAGTTATATCATGGATTAATTTTTCCTGATGAGAAATCATTTCTCAGAATAATTTTGAATGTTGATCTGGGTTCTACAAGTGTTGTAGATCGTCTGGGTATTTTTTTCATAATTTTATGATGTATATATTTTTTATTATGAATTTTTGAAGTTATTGTAATTAAAATTCGTAATTAAATAAGTAAATATATGTATATATAGTATATATATATATATATATATATTTGTTTCATATGCATATGCTGTTTCTGCTACTGTCTGTGAAGTCCGACTGCACGGAGAAAGCAAAGCAAAGAAGACAGGTGAAGTACAGGCACGCAAACCGAGAATAGAATCTGTCAGGCGGCTGAAAAAAAAATATAGGGGTGTAACGCATTCCGGGAATGCGTTACACACCTGTGGCGCATTCACGGAATGCGTTACACCCTTTATTGGCTTAAAAGGGCTGTAACGCATCACCGGAATGCGTTACAGGGCTTGTAATGCGTTCCTGTAATGCGTTACAGCCCGACTGTCCATATTAAAATTGATTTTCTGGGAGTTTCGTAACTCCGTTTTGGGCGTGCAATATACGGTTGGATTCGTTTTTTCAAGACGGATCTAATGGAGTGATCAATTTTAGTTTATATAAAAGTTTTGAACTGTTTATATTGCCATGAAGTGTTTTAAAGCTATTTTAACTGTTTTAGTTGCTTTTAAATGCTTCATGTGATACATAGAGATGTATAATGCTTAGACTAATATGCTAGATGATGTAACATGCCTACCTTGATGTTTATTCATGTTTATATATGTGATATATGCTTAGTTTATCATGCGATGATAGATTTAGGTGAACTTAAATGAACATAAGGCGTTTGTTAGACAACCTAGTATAGTGAAATTGTTTCATAACCTTAATAACAATGTTATGAATACAATCATGAGATTCTTGTGTTTGTGAAACACGTAATTGAATATGAATTTTCGATATGAGAGAAAGGATGATTCTGTCAACAACAGATTTCTATCTGTAAGAAAGGGTTATTAAGTGACGCATCTTGACAATGCTCCACCCGATCTGGGAATCATCTAATTATTGATTATTGATTTAAAATATTTAATTTAAAAGGAAGAATCTCTTTATAATATGATTATGATTGTAACATAATATAATCCCTCTAAAATTAAATAATATCAAGTAGTAATTGGCCAATGATACAACGGGCTTGTGTCGGTCATAGCCTTCCAACATGATAGAAAAGTAGTTCTTATTTTTGAATCATTGTCGGTTCATGCTACGGCCGAGGGCTTTGATTTCGAAATAAGAAATACTTGTCTATTACATAGAGATGTGTACATTGAATAAGAATCTAAAGGTCGGTACGTGCTACAGCCGTGGGCCTTTGGGGACTGATTCATCTGTACGGAATGTTGGGTTAGACTTGACTTAGAATATTGAGTTTGTCGTGCTACAGCCGAGACTCAATTATTCAAGAGGCTAAAGTTTGATTAGGGAATAACATGAGATGTAATTGACAAGAGTTGTCTACCTATTGAACATTACATGGCGGTTCGTGCTACAGCCGGGGTCATGTAATGGAATGTAGGATCCCTATTCCCACTAGCATTATGAATGCTTAATTTTTCACGTAGGGGGTTGAATAAATTAGAAAAATTGGTGGGGGCCACTTATGAATAAAGACCCAATTCATATAGTGTTTTGAAATGAAATCGAATATTTGCTAAGTGTTGTTATGTGTTTATCATTTACAGATTTACTTTGTACGTTATGTCTTCTGCACTATCACTCAGGAGCATAGTAGATGCTCACAAATTGACTGGTCCTAATTATGCTGACTGGCTTCGAAACTTGAGAATTGTTCTCAGGATTGAGAAGCTGGAATACGTGATTGACTCACCTAAGCCTACTGAACCTGCTAGTGATGCACATAATGATGAACATGTTGTGTATCGTAAGTGGATAGATGATGCAAATGTTGCTCAATGCATCATGCTAGCTTCCATGAACATTGAGCTACAGAAGCAACATGAGCATATGGATGCTCACACTATCCTCTTACATCTACAAGAGTTGTATGATGTGGCGGGGAGGACAGCTCGATATGAGATATCGAAGGAGCTGTTCGGTTGTAGGATGTCTGAGGGATCATCTGTGAATGACCATGTACTTAAGATGATCAATTTGATTGAACGTCTTGGACAACTTGGTTTTGCCATGGATCGGGAGCTGAGCCAAGACTTGGTCTTGCAATCGCTTCCAAGTTCGTTCTCGCAGTTTGTTGTGAACTTTCACATGAATAAGTTGGATGTCAGCCTGCCTGAACTCCACAACATGTTGAAGACTGCGGAATCGAATTTTTCCCCTAAGAAGAGTTCTGTTCTTCTAATTGGTGAAGGTTCCAATCCTAAGAAAATGAAGAGGAACCCTTCCAAGAAGAAGAAAGTAGGTGAGAAAATGCCGGTTCCACCAAAAGCTGAAGACCCCGAGAGCAAAGTTGTTTGCTTTCACTGTAACAAGGTGGGGCACTGGAAGAGGAACTGCAAGGTTTACCTTGCAGAATTGAAGAAGAAGAAGGGTAGTGAGACTACCGCTTCTGATTCAGGTATGTTCATGATAGAAGTGAATATGTCATTAAATCAAATTTCTACTTGGGTATTAGATACCGCCTGTGGTTCTCAAATCTGCAATTTGTTGCAGGGACCAAGGAGAAGTAGGACTCTTGAGGAAGAGGAGGTGATTCTACTGATGGGAAATGGAGCAAGAGTTGCTGCTGAAGATGTAGAATCATTTCATTTACATATGCCTACGGGCAAGACTATTGTTTGAAATAATTGTTATTTTGTTCCCTCGATTGTGAGGAATATTATTCCCATGTTAGACTTGGCTGGATTTTCATTTATTATTGAGAATAATGAATGTTCTATTCTTAGAGATAATATTCTTTATGGACGTGGTGCTTTAAATAATGGTATGTATGTATGTGACATAATTTACTTCAGATTGAACAAACTAATAAAAGAAAAGGGATGATGAAAATCTCACTTCATAGTGGCACTGCAGTCTCCATTTAGTGGACATGGAGAGAGGGCTGCAAATTTGCTAGGAATGGTACACACAGATGTATGTGGACCAATGTCTACGCAAGCCATAGGTGGATTTTCATACTTCATTACTTTTATAGATGATAGATCTAGATTCGGATATGTGTTTGATGAAACACAAGTCTGAGGCCTTTGAAAAGTTCAAAGAATATAAGTATGAAGTGGAGAAACAACCAAACATAGTATTATAACTCTTCGATCAGATCGAGGTGGTGAATACTTTAATGGAGTATTTCTAGATTATCTCAAAGTAAATGGTATAGTCTCCCAGTGGACTCCTCCAGATTGGTATCTGAAAGGAGAAATCGAACTTTGTTAGACATAGTTCGGTCCATGATGAGCTATGCAAATCTTCCAGTATTCCTATGGGGTTATGCATTGGAAACCTCAGCATATTTACTGAATAAGGTACTTTCCAAATCTGTTCCTCAAACTCCGTATGAGATATGGAAAGAAAGGAAACCGAGTCTTAAACACGTTAAGATTTGGGGATGTCCAGCTTATGTCAAGTAAGTTGACCCAAATAAGCTGGAATATCGATCCGTAAAATGTAGTTTTGTGGGATATCCTAAAGAGACTTTAGGGTATTACTTTTATACCAATCATCGGGTGTTTGTATCCAGACATGCTACCTTCTTGGAAAAGGAGTTTATCCTTGAAGGAAACAGTGGGAGCAAAATTGAACTTGATGAAATTCAAGAAGCACAAACTACTACGGATCAAGTGGAAACACCTGTTCTGACTGAACAACCTTTTATGGAACAGCCCATTCATAGATCAGGGAGAGTGTCTCCCCAACCTGAGAGGTATTATGGCCTTGTCATTGAGAATGACAATGAGTTGTCGATCATTGATGATGATGACCCTGTGAACTATAATGAGGCTATGAGTAGTGTTGACTCAGAGAAATGGCATAGTGCCATGAAATCCGGAAAGAAATCTATGTATACGGGATATAAAAGAATGATTAGAGCAGATGGTCAGGTGGAGACCTTTAAGGCCAGGTTTGTGGCAAAAGAATTCAAACAAAGGAAATGGATTGACTTTGATGAAACCTTTTACCTGTAGCCCTGTTAAAATCAGTTCGGATTTTGCTTGCGAATGCTGCTTACTACGACTATGAGATCTGGCAATTAGCCAGATGGTTTTCTTTCCAAGAGAAATGAAAACCTAGTGTGTAAGCTACTGCGAACCATATATGGTTTAAAGCAGGCTTCTCGGAAGATGGAACATTCGTTTTGATGAGACAATCAAAGAGTTTGATTTTATCAAAAACTAAGATGAACCATGCGTCTACAAAAGGGTTAGTGGGAGCGCGGTAACAATTCTTGTATTGTATTGAATTAGAGTTGACACACATAACAACATAGCAGACCCACTCACAAAACTACTTTTTGAAAGTCACTTTGATCGTCATAAAGATGAGATGGGTATTAGATACCAGAGTGATTGGCTTTAGTACAAGTGGGAGATTGAAAGTAATATGTCCTAAGTCCAATCATGTATAAGGATTTAGGAATAACTTTTATGTAATCTGTTTTGATTTCATTGAGATTAATAAAGACTTATTTTGTTTTTATTACGGGCTTTATCTATTTAAGTGTTTAAATAAGATATACCATAGTTTAGAGTAAAGCTTTTTATGGATTATGATGAGATCATAATAGTGAGACCTAAAAAGATGATAACTCTAAACTTAAATAGTTCCTGGTCATAGGATTACTAACTGGTAATTAATAATCCGCAAAGATCGGTACATACTATGCTTGCTTCATTGTGAAGGATGTCTGTTCTCATAGACATTTGTGTGGTGACACTATAGCTAGTATGTAGGTGCTTATTATAGAATAAGTTCACTGAACATGACTCGCCTAGCTGAACAACTGATGAAGTTCACTCACGTGTCAGCAGTTGTTCGCTTAGTGATAGTTGTACAAGTATCCTTAGACTTGAGGTCATCATAGTCATCTTGTGTACACTGAACTATGCTTTGGTTTAGTTCTTAGTCTCCAGGGACAATTATTAGGGCTCTTCTGGGTATAGGAATTTGTACACGAAGATAGTGTATGATCAATAAAGGATCTACCCCTTCCAGTGAAGGAAGCGAATGTTCAAGGCTGATCCACTTATGCTAGTTCAGGAATCTCTGGCCAGAGTAAATGAAATTAGAAAGGAGTTTCTAATTTGCATAGAACTACGCATAGTAAATGGTAAGCAAGTGATTGAATTAGATAGGCTTGACACGAGATCCATGCCTTGTATTTAATCGGGACATTGTAGGGTAGAAGGAGTTTATTGTACGGTAACTATTCACTGACAGGTTCTTGGTATTTTAAGCAGTGAATTCATATTATCCGGATAGTCGCGATATGTTGAGAAGCATCACTCACGATGTAGAATAAATGTGATTAATTAATTAATCATATTTAATAAATTAGAGAATTTATATAAATAATGATAAAATAGTTTTATTATTATTTATTTCTACTACCGGCTTAATATTGAACCTACAGGGTCACACCATAAAAAGAGAATGATTTAATGGTGGAGGAATTAATTAATAATGGCTAATAATTATTTATTTATGAAATAAATAATTAATTGGCAAATTTAATAATTGATTAAATGAGATTTAATTGATTATAAATTAATTAAGAAAAGTTCTTAATATTATTAATTAAAGGATTTAATTTTTGAAAATTAAATCAAGAGAGAGAATTATTTCTAAAGTGTTTAGAAAAAGGATTAATGATTAAAAGGTGTTTTAATTATTAATGAGAATAATAAATGGGATAATAATAATAATAATATTTATGGGAAAATTTCAGCTGAAAATTTTGCCTATAAATACACTATTATAGACCCTAATTTTATTCTAACCCACATCGAACCCGAAAACCCCAAAAGTTTGGAAAACCCAATTCTCTCCACCTCCTTCCTCCTCCTTAACATCGTTTTCTTGGTGGATACCGGTGGAGTGCTTCACACTTGAGGAGCAACTGCTAAGGATCTCTGATCGTTGTCTCCGAATTATTTTAAAAGGTTAGATTCGATCCCTCGAATTTTTATTCATGGTCTGTATGCTTTTATTTGGATTTTGTATGTGTAAAAGTGTTTTGTCATGCCCCGCTGCATTAAAAATCCAACACAACACAGTCACATGCGTCGAGTGGATGCAAATGGAATGTGGTAGCCAATTCAACTGGGGTTTCGAGAACAAAGAAGCATTGCCATTTCCATGCTATTTTGAAGATATTCAAGGATGCTGGAATAGAGTAATGAAGTGGCATTGTAATAGACTAGATAGTTTTTGTTTTATTATCATGTTTCATTACATTGTAATCTTGGTGATATATATTAACCAAGAAGTAGCAACTAGGAAATAATCTAAGAAATAAGCAGAGAAACATTTGTAAGCAGAATTTTTAGCATTTCTCTGTACTCTTAGTTGTTCAACATTTGTAAGCAGCTGTGAGCAATTTGCACACAGGGTTCTCTCTATATATAATATATATCTATGGTGGAATCATTCAAATCCACCAGAAAGTTTTTAAAGACTCTTGTTTTTAATTACTTGTGTTTTGATTCATTTAAGTAACTATTCCGCATTGTGCTAATCAATTCATACTTATATATATATTCGAGTTAGAACAATTTTTATTTGAAAGAAAAAGTTTCAAGAATTCCATTCAACCCCCTTCTGTAATTCTTGTCATATTGTTAAGGGACTAACAATTGGTATCAGAGCAAACTCTTAACTTACAAAGAGTTTAAAGATCAAAACAATACAGCAAGATGAACAAGAAGGATGTTGGAGTCAAGATTTCTTTCCTGGATAAAGATAATTACCATCATTGGAAGGTAAAGATGCATCTTCATTTACTTTCTCAAGATGAGGCCTATGTTGACTGCATAGAAAGAGGTCCTCATGTTCCAATGAGAGCTGCAACAGGAAACGAGCCATCAGTACCCAAACCAAGGCATGAATGGTCTGATCCTGACATTGAACAAGTCAGGAAGGATAAAAAGGCCATGAATATCCTGTTTAATGCAGTTGATGGAGATATGTTTGACAACATTATCAACTGCAAAACTGCCAAGGATGTTTGGGATACAATACAGATCATCGGTGATGGCACTGAGCAAGTTAGAGAAAACAAGATGCAGCTCCTGATTCAGCAATATGAGCATATTCATGATGAAAAAAGTGAGTCCCTCACTGACATTTTTAGTAGGTTTCAAAAACTGCTAAATGCTCTAAAGTTGCATGGAAGGGTCTATCAGAAAAAAGACTCCAATCTGAAATTCCTTAGATCTCTTCCAAAGGAATGGAAACCAATGACAGTCTCATTAAGAAACTCACAAGATTATAAGGAGTTTACTTTGGAGAGATTGTCTGGCATCCTGAAAACTTATGAGCTTCAAATAGAGCAAGATGAGAGGATGGAGAGAGGAAATAAGAAAGGAGGATCCATTGCACTAGTTGTTGAGTTGGAAAAAGAGAAGGAAGAGAAGATGGAAGCTGTTGAGTCAACTTCAAGGGTCTGTGGAAGCAAGGGTAAGGGGCTGGTAGCTGAGAATGGAGATTCTTTGAGCCAAGATGACATGGAGGACATTGATGAACACCTGGCATTTCTTTCCAGGAGATTTTCCAAGCTCAAGTTCAAGAAGAACTTTGGAGCATCCAAGACAAATAGAAACATGGTGGATAAATCAAAATTCAAATGTTTCAAATATGGTTTGGCAGGGCATTTTGCCAGTGAGTGTAGAAAGTCATATTCCAGTAAGAAAAAGTTTGAGCCTATGGATTGTAAGCAAAAATACTTTGAACTGCTCAAACAAAAGGAAAGGGCTTTCATAACACAAGAAAATGACTGGGCAGCAGATGGTCTGGATGAAGATGAAGATGTCAGCTATGTTAATCTAGCCCTAATGGCCTAGTCTGATGAGACAGAAACAAGTTCTTCAAGTAATCAAGTAATTACTACAAACCTTGCACATTTATCTAAAGCTGAGTGTAATGATGCCATAAATGGCATGTCTACAGAGGTATATCATTTGCGTGTTACACTTAAGTCTCTTACTAAAGAAAATGCTAAAATCAAATAAAACAATTTGTTTTTGAGTGAGAAAAATAATGTGCTTGAGTCTCAGTTCATTGATTTTGAAAAATTAAAAATTGAATGTAAGATTGCCAAAGAGGAATTACCTGAGTCCTTGAAGAAAGAAGAAATTTTAAATAAGCAGCTCGAGCGTGAACAAGAGGTGATTAAGGCATGGAAAACATCCAGGGATGTCCATGCTCAAATCACCAAAGTTCAAGGAATTGAGTCTTTCTGTGATGCATCTTGGAAAAAGAACAAAGAGAAACTAGAACCAAATTTGGTAGATGGAGTGCTAACAGATGTAGACTCGACAGATGATGAGGATCATCCGTCGGATAACAAAAAGGGTTATCCGTCGAATGATGAAAATCCTCATCCGTCGACTGTGAGCAAGCCTATCAGTAAAGCCAAACTTGTTAAGCTGAATGAAAAGTATGGGTCTATTTCCAAGAACTTTGTTTCAGGAGAATCGAGTCAGGTTAAGAAAGGTAAAAAGGCTAATGTTGGTCACATGACTGTCAAACAGTTAAGTGACAGACTTGAAAAGATAGAGGTAAAAATAGAGACTAAAAAGAAAAACAATAGAAATGGTAAAGTAGGGATTAACAAACACAATAACTACACACCTGATAAATATGCTCCTAGAAAAATCTGTGTCAAGTGTGGTAGTGTAAATCATCTATCTGTTAATTGCAAATCTGCCATGCCTACTTCCATGTTTGTGCCACCTCACTTTCCAAACATGAATGACATGTCTCCCATGCCTATGAATGTTATGTCTACACAGAATATGAATGCACAGTTTGCTAACATGCCATTTGCACCTAATCCTTATTATGCTGTATTTAGTATGCCACAAATGCCATTTAGCATGCCATACTGGAATAACATGTTTACTAACAGCATGTCATTCCCTGTTAATAATAATATGCATGAAAATTTTGTTACAATGAATGGTTTCAAAGGCCCAACTCAAATGACTAAGGATAAATCTGATATCCCCAAGTCAAATGAGATAAAGCCTAAGAAACAGAAAAAGAAAGCTAACAAGGAAGGACCCAAGGAAACTTGGTTTTTTGATGTGTGCAGGGAAACAGAAAGAATCTTTGGTACTTGGATAGTGGTTGTTCAAGACACATGACTGGTGACTCTACCCTGCTCACAGAGTTTAAGGAGAGAGCTGGCCCAAGTATTACTTTTGGAGATGACAACAAGGGTTATACTGTGGGATATGGCTTGATATCAAAGGACAATGTCATCATTGAGGAGGTTGCTTTAGTGGATGGTCTCAAACACAATATGTTGAGTATCAGCCAGCTTTGTGATAAAGGCAATTCAGTAACCTTCAACTCAGAAGCCTGTGTTGTGACTAATAAAAGAAGCAACAAAGTGGTTCTCACTGGTGTGAGAAAAGGAAATGTGTACCTAGCTGACTTCAACTCATCTAATGCAGAATCTGTTACTTGTCTTCTCAGTAAAGCAATTCAGGATGAAAGTTGGCTATGGCACAAGAAGCATCCCATTTAAACTTCAAGACCATGAATGAGCTAGTAAAGAAAGAACTGGTTAGATGCATTCCTCTAGTGGAGTTTTCTAAGGATGGACTGTGTGATTCCTGCCAAAAAGGAAAGCAGATTAAAGAATCATTCAGGAAGAAACTTGATTCAACAATTGTAGAACCTTTGCAACTGCTACACATGGATTTGTTTGGACCAGTCAATGTTTTGTCTATCTCAAGAAAAAGATTTTGCCTAGTAATTGTAGATGATTTCTCAAAGTTCTCTTGGATATATTTCCTAAAGTCTAAAGATGAGGCTAGTGAAATCATCATCAATCACATAAGGCAAGTCAATAATCATCCCGATTTCAAGGTTAGATGAATCAGGAGTGACAATGGAACTGAGTTCAAGACTTCTGTCATGAGAGCATTTTGTGAGGAAAATGAAATTCTGCATGAGTTTTCAGCAACAAGAACTCCACAATAGAATGGAGTAGTGGAAAGGAAGAACATATCACTTATTGAAGCTGCAAGGACAATGCTTAAAGAATCTAAACTGCCAACATATTTCTGGTCTGAAGCTGTTAATACTGCATGCTACACTCAGAATATTTCTCTGGTTAATCAAGCAAGATGCATGACTCCATATCAATTGTTCAAGAATAAGAAGCCAACTCTAAATTTTCTTCATGTCTTTGGCTGCAAATGCTATATTCTGAGAAATCAAACTGATCAAAATGGGAAGTTTGATGCTAAACCAGATGAAGGAATTTTTGTTGGATATGTTGTTGGTAAAGCATATAGAGTCTACAATTTAAGAACCAACATTGTTGTGGAATCAATACATGTTGTGTCTGATGATAAAAAGATTGAAGGACTGCAAGATGGAGATTACCATGAGAGCCTCAAATTCGACAATGTGGAGATGGTTAGTGATGATAGTGATGATGAAAGTGATCAAGAAACTGTATCTAAGGATAATGCAGAAAAATCCCCCACCAATGAAGCACAAAACTCAACATCTATCGAGTTGCATAATGCTTCATCCATCGGGAGGCAATCTGCATTATCCGTCGGGAGACAACCAGCCTCATCCGTCGGTACCCAAAACTCACCATCTATCGGGTTATCAAGAAAAGTTGGAAATCAAGATAGATCACCTGTAGAAAGTTCCCCTTTCTCAAATCAAAGATCCACAAACTCAGGGGGAGTTTCTAACAATCAAAACTCAATCACACATCAAGACAATAATGAGGCCTCTTGATCTAGAGCTAATCTACCTCAACAAAGAAAATGGACAAAAGATCACCCCTTTGAGCTTATTATTGGTGATGTTTCTTCTAGAGTTCAAAGAAGGAGAGCAACTCAAGAAGAATTTCTATACAGTAGCTTTCTTTCCAAGGAAGAGCCAAAGAAGGTAGAAGAAGCTTTGTTGGATCCTGATTGGATTTTAGCTATGCAGGAGGAGCTAAACCAATTTGAAAGGAATAATGTATGGAAGCTGGTGCCCAAGCCTAAAGGAAAGAATCCAATAGACACCAAATGGGTATTCAGAAACAAGATGGATGAAAATGGCATAGTAGTCAGGAACGAAGCTAGATTGGTCGCCAAGGGCTATTGTCAACAAGAAGGAATAGATTTTGATGAAACATTTGCTCCTGTTGCAAGACTTGAAGCCATCGGAATTTTCTTAGCCTATGCAACCCATGCCAATTTTAAAGTCTATCAAATGGATTTCAAAAGTGCCTTTCTGAATGGAGATTTGGAGGAGGAAGTCTATGTCAGTCAGCCTCCTGGTTTTAAAGATACAAATTTTCTAGAACATGTCTATTATCTTTTGAAAGCACTTTATGGACTGAAGCAAGCACCTAGAGCCTGGTATGACACTTTATCAAAGTTCCTTTTGGAAAATCACTTCACAAGAGGTACTGTAGATAAAACTTTGTTTTTCAGAAATGTTAATGGCTCTAGTATACTTGTTCAAATTTATGTAGATGATATTATTTTTGGCTCTACAGATGAGAAACTTTGCAAAACGTTTGCCAAATTGATGCAAAGTAAGTATGAAATGAGTATGATGGGAGAACTGACTTACTTTCTTGGTTTACAAGTTAAGAAAGTTAGTGATGGAATATTCATTAGTCAAACTAAATACATTTTTGATCTTTTAGAGAAGTTTGATCTAGTGGATTGCACATCTGCAAAAACTCTCATGGCCACTGCAACTAAGCTTGAATTAGACACTACTGAAAAGTCTGTGGATATTTTAAGTTATAGAGGCATGGTTGGCTCACTTCTGTACTTAACAGCTAGTAGGCCAGATATAATGTTTGCTACATGTTTATGTGCCAGATTTCAGGCTGATCCTAGAGAATCTCACTTAATAGCTATTAAGAGAATTTTCAGATATCTCAAGGGAACACCAAAACTTGGCATTTGGTACCCTAGAGATTCTGGTTTTGATCTAACTGGTTATTCAGATGCAGATTATGCAGGTTCTAGAATTGATAGAAAAAGTACAACAGGAACCTGTCAATTTCTAGGAAACGAGCTTGTGTCCTGGTTCAATAAAAAACAAAATTCAGTTTCTACTTCCACAGCTGAAGCTGAATATATTGTTGCTGGTAGTTGCTGTACACAGATACTATGGATGAAAAATCAATTGCTAGACTATGGTTTGCAACTTGAGAGGATTCCTATTTTCTGTGATAACACAAGTGCAATTGCCATCACTGAAAATCCAGTGCAACACTCAAGGACAAAGCACATAGATATCAAGTACCACTTCATAAGGGAACATGTGATGAATGGTACTGTAAAACTTCATTTTGTTCCATGTGAGAAGCAGCTTGCAGATATCTTTACCAAGCCACTAGATGATCCACCTTTTTAAGGTTGGTAAATGAATTAGGTATGCTTAATTATTCTTCAATCTATATGAGTTAATTTGCAAGCTGAAATGCAGCCAGAAATTTAATTGATTTTTCAGTCTTGGATGAAATTTTGGCTAAGTCAAAATTTACATCTCGACGGATGATCCTTATCCATCGAGTTTGATCATCTTTCGGTATACTATTTGCTAATAAAAATCAATTATTTTTCTAGAATATTTTATGACTCGACGGATAACCGTTTATCCTCATCCGTCGAATTATCATAATCTCAGCCGTTAATTCCCTGTACATTATCCATCGAGTATACTTATAGTTTGTACGCATAACACGACGGATAATGGGTGGAATTTTTACAGTTTATTTTTAAACGGCTATTTTAGGCAATTTCTATTGGTTACTTTATTTTACTTTATTATTTTTAACAGTTATTTTTGAGATAGTATAAAAGCTTATTTCATTTCAATTGCTTTTCTTTTATCATTCTCAAATCAACTGCTCTAATTTCATTCTCTCTCAAAGCACTTACTCTCTTTCTCTTCAAGCTCTTATTCTCTAACAATGGCACCTATTGTAAAGATTATGTCTCAAACTGGGTTCATTATTGAGAATAACAATTTCACTGTACTGGTTAACAAGGGTATTCAGCAATCTGGTGACTATCACAAGATGATGGACTTTGTGAGGAATTGCAAGCTCAACTATGCCATGCTGGAATCTCCTACAATCTTCTGTGAAGTCGTTGAAGAGATGTGGACCACTGCTACCTAGAACTCTACAGATAAAACCATCACAATCACCATTAAAGGTAAAGAATTTTGTATCAATAGTGATGTTATAAAAACATGTTTCAAGATTCCTGATAACACTGTGACCTCACCACACACTGACACTGATATTATTAATATGCTTAATTTCATGAACTATGCTCTTTCTACTTCTAAGTTAAGTGACATTAGGAGAATGGGTCTTAGGAAAGAATGGAGTTTTATGTGTGATGTTGTGACAAAGGTCTTTTCAGGAAAAATCAGTAATTTTAATTCAGTCAATATATATATGCTTAACATGCTCTACATGCTAGTTACAGATAAATTCTACAATTTTAGTGATCTTATCTTGTTTGAGTTAGGCTTTAAATTAGGAGAGTTAAATAAAAGAGGTAAAAATGTGTATTATGCTAGATTCTTTATGATGTTAGCTAACCACCTCTATGAAGAGATTGTGCTTGAGAACCCAAACAACAAACAAGATTGTTGGGTTCAAGAGAGAAGGCTCATTGCAGATTTGAACAGGGCTAATCATCACAAGGATGTGCCATTGTTCTATTTTCCTGTAATGCAGGTAAGTGAGGTAAGTTCATCTATCCCTACCAATATTCCAACCTCGAAAATTTCTTTGAGTTCTAGTGTGGCTATGGAAACTGTGTCAATGACCAAACAATTACCTACCCAAACCACTATACCTGCAATTATTTCAAAATCCAAATCTAAGCAAGCCCCCTCTGGTATCTCTCAAAAGATGCCAGTTGCAAAATCCACTAAAACCAAATAGGGGAGTGTGAAGGAGGGCAAGGTAGGTGAGGGAAGGGGTGAACATAAAAGAAACCATAAAATAAAGAAACCATAAAAGATCCCAGCCTAGCCACACTGCAGTTTCCCAACAAACTGTAGTGCTTAAAAAGGACAAAAGCTCATTTCTAGCTGCATCCTCCCAAAAGGATGTAGTTATTGAACAAATCTCTCAACCAAGAGCACAGGCCAAGAGGGTTAGGGACACAAGCTCACCCCAGACTTATGCCAGAAAGAATAAGTCTAAAACCCTTGGGGATGCGCAGCAGGGTACACACTGTGCTAACTGGTGCAAAACACACAGTCACTGCACCTTCACAAATTTAGTTTGATGTGGCTCCAATAAATGTGGAGTCACAGCCAAAATCTCTAGTTATAGAAGCACCTCAAACACCAAACTCACCAATAAATTCTCTGGATGTGGATATGATAAACACATCAATCCCTGATTCCCCTTCTTTAACTCTGTTGGGGAATCCAAAATCTAGTGCAAGTGACCATCATCTTTTAGATGATTTGTTGGATCACTTGCCAATTCTTTCAGGTACTGTTGTATCATCTGTGCCTAAAATATCCTCAATCAGCACAGAGTCAACAAGAGTTTCTTTTCCCAGCTCATTCATTTCTACTCTCTCGATGGATATTGCTCATCCATCGAGTAGTGATTGTATCCCAACGGATAAGCTTAACAGCAGTTATCCGCCGGATAGCAACACCACTCACTCGATGGATATCACTCATCCGTCGAGTATCTCTGCACAACTTCAAACTTCATTTATTTTAAGTGCAGAAAATTTGGTGGTTGTACAGTCACTCTTAGGATTGAGAGAGAAAAGTGTTTTGAGTGAGAGTCTAGGTTGCTCCCAGGAAAAAGGAGAGGAAATGAGTGAAACTATGCAATCCATTTTTTCAGGATTGGCAAAAGAGAGTGAGAGGAGTCCCATCTTAGTAGGTGAAGGTGAGGGTGTGAGGGTGGGGAGCCAGGGTGAGACCCTGATACAACAAAAGAGAGAAAATGAGAGAAATGCAGGTACTGGAGCTATAATGATGGATGTCATTTCTAGTGAGTCAATGAATGTCCTGGATGCAGACAGGGAAGAACTATCTCAGCATCCTAAAGTTGTTATAGATTCCACTTCCCTTGATGCTGAGGCATTTACTCACCCTGTTCCAGCTTATCAACTTCTAGTTGAACAGGACAATGACAATGTAGAAAGGATGCTAACTCTGGTGCATACCACACAGTCTATGATGAGAGCTAAGGATGCCATCATAGCTTTGCCATCTACTGCTGGTGATGTGGACTATGAGACTGGTGGTTCAGCTGATTTCTTTGGTAATGGGAGTGGAGATAGTGAAGATGAGGCAATAGACATAGGGGGAGAAGTAGACTCAAGTTCAAGATCAGGTATGCCATCATGGGCATTCTCAAAGCACTGTGATGAGCACTACTTCAAAACCACCCTGATCCAACTAATCAATCAGACAAATATTGCTCTTCAAACCACTACTAATGCCAGTATCAAGAAGCTCCTTCAGGCACATCTAGGCTCCCTGCAACTTCAACAAATCCAGGGCTTCCAACATGCTAGGGATATAAACACCATGAAGGGTGATATTGAGGAGATGAAGAAGGCCATTTCAGACAAGCTAGATTCTAAACTTCTAGAAGCTACAATGCTTGACATCAAGAGGCAATTAAGGAAAAACTCTGATCTTGCAAACAAGATAGATGCCTTGGATGTAACGCCCCAAATCCGGGGTCAAGATTTGGTGTTACTAAACCATTATTACATAAAGTAAAGAAATAAATAAATAACCCCTTAAGTCCGGATCTTTTACAGGTCATGGTATGAAACAAGAATCTAACCTTCTATAACTCACTTCAACTATAATACAAGTATATATACCTTTGAACTAATGCTCTTGTCACATTCTTCTAACACCTTCAACCTCTCGCAACGGAAACTTCTCTAACTTCTGTTGTCTATCAAAGCTATTCACTTTAGTCCTTATCTGTTTCTGGCAGAAATAAGAATTGACAAAGCAAGAGTGAGCCAAAAATGCCCAGCAAGTATATAATTTGAGTCTTTAAACATTAACTTCTCTGAAATATTTTGAAGAGCGAAACACGAAATCATTTAAAGGATATACTTTATCAGCTTAAATCAATTTGATTTGTATTGCTATAAATCACAAAGGACATAATGACATTTTTGTCAGAGCTTTTAGAGATCGCGTGTTTTCAAAATAGCTTCTGGTATCATCTCATAATTGAGCAATGGATGCACTAACTATTCATAAAACGACGTTCAAGAAATTCCTAACTATTCAGTATCCATCATTATCGACTAAGTTTCCATAGACTTAGCCTGCTAAACCAGCCTGATAAGGACGGGTTGAATAATTACGAAAATCCCAATTCATTCAAGATTCTAAATATCACTGAGCAACAAATGCTGCAGCAACACTCTGAACCTCGAATTCATTTATAAACACTGTAATTTCCCGAAACTGAGGGCTAAGAAAGAATAACTTTAACCCATAATCACATTTTACTTTAAGAGGGAATGCCATTAACGGCGATCAACAATAAATTGGACTGAACACTAGAAACCAACATATGCACTATAACCTGCTGATCAGTCAGGAGATAGTGCGGATCTATACCCAACTGCATAGACCCAACCAACATTAGGAGTACTCAGGCAACTATGGCCTAAAGGGTCCGGTCCATCTCCGGCCCATAGGATCCAGCTCATCACTGGTCCTTATATATATATATATATAGTAACCATCCAGTCCGTGGAATATTTTGATGTCAAATCACTTTGGGTACTTGCTCAAGAGAGCCATCAATGATAAAGAAATAATAGTGAAAGGAACTTGCATAAATAAGAGTAATTGCAGCGAAATATTAAACAGTTAACTATTCTGAACTTAGAATAGGAGCGAATAAATATTTGCAGTATTTAAGGAGAAAGGTTAGGAATACTTGCAGTATTTAAAAGAAAGTTCGGGAATACTTGCATAAACAGAATTATTTAATTCAGCGATATATTTATCGATTCTAAACTGAGAATAGGGAAAGCAATACTTGCATGATAAAATTTAAAATAAATATCACTTGAACAATAAGTGATGATAGAGATACTTGCCTCAATAAGCATTAATCGATATTACTAGATGACTTTGGTTCGACTTGAACGTTCGGCTTTATCGTCAAACTACTATTCCATTCTGTATTCGATTCCGACACTCAGGTTCTTCGATTGGAACTTTATTGATCCCAACATATAATCACTAGATCATTCCTAGTCCAATGTCACGTCTCGGGTCTTCCGACTAAGACCTACAGAGTTGAAATACCCTAATTCAGATAATCATCTCGCTTAACATAACACCACTATCCTATTCTACCCATACGATTTCATAATTCAACTTATATCTATATGTATTATTGAAATACACATAGCAATTATGGTTCACATCCTCGAAACTCGGTTCGGTATTTATTTTCGGAGAATACGTATACTTGTCATTTTGAAAAACAGGGTAATCGATTATTTAGAAATTATCTTGTCTCAATCGCAGTCCAGTTCATATAATATAATTGTATATGATTATTCGACGTCTCCGATAATTATAGGTTACGTTTCCGATATTTCGGAATTAATTTTCCGAAAATGGGGCAGCGCCTCCTTTGTTTATCGGCCTACCCGTCGAGATCAAATCGACGTCAATCACAACATAACAACAACCAATAATCCAATTTACAATCCATACACCAATCCCAATCACCAATACAATTCAGTTATTAACCATTTTCATTCATTTCGAAATTTATTTTATAAACTAATTTTATTCGTTTTCGTTTCATAATTATTATCATGAACTAATTTATTTAATTAATAAATGTAGGACTCAGATAAAAATCATCACCGTCCACCGTCGGCTCGCTGAGGCTCATCGCCGATGGCGGTAAAATTCATCGGTGCCCGATTAATTTCAGGTTTCCATACGAATTTCACCAATTAATATTAATAATTTTCCGCACGCAAAGAAATTTATTTCACGAAATTGCTCAATTATTTTCTGCAGAAATTAAAATAAAATACAAATAATAACAAATTTCAATTCAGCCAAGAAGCACGCGCACAACACGCACGAATACACCCGGAAAACACAGCATAACGGAAAATTAATAACCCAGGCGGCAACAGGAATGCAATCGGCAACAGATACACACAACAAACAGCACAACAACCCGCATATGCACATATAAACATATATATACGTATGTAAGCAAGAACAGGACACAAATGGAAAATCCAAGGCCGACCGGAACTCGGGCGGCGGCTTACCGGAGAGAGACAAGGGCGGCAAAGCAGAGGGAAAGAAATCAGGGAAGAGAAAGAGGGAGGGGAGAGGAGTCGCGAGAGAGAGAGACTGTGAGCGAGATTGAGAAGGAGAGAGACACCGAGAGAAAATCGAGAGATTAGAGAGATAGAGACGAGAGAGATTGCTGTGAGATGAGAGAGAAACGAGAGATGAGGGTCAAGAAACAATCTGATAAGAATTGTAATATTTATCTGCTTCTTCTCGATTATTATCTGTATCTGTCACCGCAAATTAATACCGTAATGAATAAATTACGGGAAAAATAACCCGATAATTCACAAGAATAATCTTAAAATTTTTTTTTTTGAAATAATTTAAAACTAATAATATGTAATTCTCGTAATTTAAATTTTTTTTTAAATCATTTTTAGAACGCGCTGCAAACCCGCATTTTGCAAATGAACGAACTGATGTGCGGGTAAATAAAGTCCAGAAAATTTCCGAAAAAATTCTAAAATTCTCGAAATATTTAAAAGTTAATAAAATAAAATTTTCCTGATTTTTGAAATATCTTGGAATTAAATATTGATTTCTAAATTTTATAAATCCCTAAAAATAATAAATGAAATTATAGAACAACAAAAAAAAAATTTTAGAAACAATTTTAGCATTTTTAGGAATAAATATTCAATAAAATCACTTTTTAAAATGAATTAAATGCATATAGCTCGATAATTAATTATAAAATTAATCTTCGCGTTCAACAAATCACAAACAATTAATACCACAACGACACATAGCTGACAGAACCATTACATATTTTATTCTGGACATATTAAAATTAACATACTCACATTTTATTACATACAAACATCCAAATATTATTATCAAACACCAGAAAATTCACCAAAAATTCATATAATATTCATATAAGAATAATATATTGATATAAATAATTATACGATATTTCCCGGATGTTACATCCTTCCCCCCTTAAAAGGATTCTGTCCTCAGAATCACGCTAAGGAATAATACTAATACTTTTCAAGTATATAACTTTCATTTTCTCAGGTTAATCTCTCAACCTCATAATTTTTCATAACTTTAACGTATAATACCAATCTTTCCTCTATAGCCTCTCGCTAACATCATATTCTATTTGTTGCTTGCATGACTCAATTCAACTCTCCATCTCCTATATATAATGGAGCTAACCTACTCCTTCTGAATATATACAGATAAACTCCTTATGAATGCGTTGTTTGGGTAACGGTGAAGCCAACTCACTTCTACTTATTCTGTCTATTTACTACTTAGGAGGAACAACATAACACATCTTATTATTATTATTATTATTATTTTTTCTAATTCTAGTAACTCGTGCCTACATGCGTTTTCAATTGTTATTCAGTGTTGAATCTTGTCCTCATATGTTTCTTCGTTCAAATAATCTAATTTGTAATTACATCCCATCGCATTGGAGGCTTTTTAACCGTTCCTGTAATCTTCTTCTTCATTTGTAAATGATGCACTGAGACCGGGGCGTATTTACTTTCTGTCGTTCTCGTAACTCGAATCAACCTTCATTTTATACGTAGGAGCTAAATTACCTTTCTTAGCCATATACATTTAAACATCTTATGAACTCGTTATGCCTGTACCTACAGGGTCAACTCATTCGTAACCGTTCTATCTATCTATCTCATTGTCTTGATGGACTAACTTGATTTATACCAATTTGATTTTCTTTCTAATTTTAATAATTTACGATTGTGCACCTTCCATTTTCCTGACTGTTCTACTTTACTCCTCGCGTCTCCTTCTGTTGGGTTAGTCTGGCCTATTATCATTTTTTTAATCGTATTCGAGAACCTTTAGTTGATCTCTTGAATTTCTCATCCGTGTGCGCCCGATATACTAAGCTCATGGCGTTTGATACTTCGAAATGTTCTAAATCTATTCAAAACTAAAAATTAAAGGAAGATCTTGACAATTGTATTTAATTCACTGTTTTGTAGTATTTTTCAATTTCTTTTCAATTACTAACACGTATATTCATCGAGCGAACTCTTTTACTATCTGAAAGGAAATATTAATTTGGAATAGAATGAACCATAACTTTATTCAAAACCGAACTCTTGGTACTAATACTAATTTTATTGTCATATCAAATTAGATATCAATATGAACTTTGATGCTAACAACATTCCATACTGAATTCAACACCAATCATCTATATTAATACCACCTTTGATATTTAACAGCCAAATAAGTATCAGTATATTCCAGAAGTCGGATCAAAACCTGCTCTCAATTTCTAACTTTTCCTATTCCTTTATCCACTCCCCAACAATCTTAGTGATATTCATTCTTTCTTTTCTACTTAAGACATCTGTCTCCGAATAGATCTTGCTTGGTTGGTAATTAACCATATTTTCGTAGCTCATAATTAATTATAACCAAAGTGCATACCTTTGAAGCTTCGAACGCAGTTGCTAATTTCTCACCCTTCGCATGCATATCTTCAGGTGTTCAACTGGGTCTTCCTTAGTTCTTGAATGGGCGAGGATGTTATCAATAAATACAATTACACTATCCAATTACTCCTGGTACATTATGTTCACTTAATTTTCAAACTTGCAATTTTTTTTTTTTTTAATCGATATGTGACTTCATAATTCCCTTCTTTTTTTTTCCATGATCGCTTATGTGTATAGCGCAAAGTACCCTTTATTTCATTATTCTTGCATTCCACATTTCTGAAGTTTTCCTTTACTCAATATCTCATTTTTTACTGGGTTATACGATACAGTGCTTTTGACATTAGCTCGACTCGTACAGTAACTGATGGAAATTTTTTTATTTCATTTTCCGAGGTAACCTTGGTAAATCATTCGTCAGAATCTTCGGGACTTCATTTAATTATGGAGAATTCCGATATGAGATTCCTTGTATCATTCTTCTCTAATAGTTTGCCACGAATACTGTTGTTTAATCTTCCCTGCTTACGCGTATTCTTTGAATGAAATTCTTGTCTTGATTAGTTCTTTATTCTCATTATTCATTATCTTCTTTATATATAACGAATTTCTTTTTCTTAGTAATATTACTCTGTTTATTATTGAATAGGTCATTCCTGGAATTCACACTGGAATGAAGGCTTTTATTTACACTATTTAAATTCTTACTAACAAAATTATCGAATTTCCTCGGTAGCTATTTTCTTAGCCTTACTTGACGTGTCACAAATCACGTATTTGACTTCTCTTCATTGCTTCTCATCTGTTTCCCTGAGTTCACATGCGGACTTCATCAATCTCCGTCGTTCATTGGATGCTTGAATTTGCGAGCTTTCCATTATTCTATAGCAACTTCTATTCAACCGCTTCAGGTCTGGAAATATTCTTCTTACTAGCATGAACCAATAACTTCCTATTCTTTTTATTCATCAAAAAGAGCATATTCTTTTGGATCACACCTTATACCCGATTACAATAACATCACGCTAATTGAACTAGGCCTTTTTTTTAATTTACGGTAACGCCATTACTTTTTCTCAAATTTCTATATCTTTCATTTCGGATCTGGAAATTATGTTAGAGCTTGACTCAATCTAATTGGAATCGATTTCCATTTAACTAACCATTAGTTGGCAAAGTGGATCAATCAACTCCTTTAACATGATGAATAAAACCAAGTGCTAACTAGCTAACTGGAATCAAAGACCAATTACATAAAGTCAGTTTGGTCATAACAACTTTCTCAAGAACCGAGATTGCAATTTTCTGGAATGCTGACGAGAATGACCATATACTTCTTTGTTCTTAACTATTGGGTAATTTCTGAAAATTTGGGCAGCACTTCCCCTACACCATTGACTACCAGTCGGATTCAAGCCGACACCATTAATCAACCAAGTCATCCACGATCATATACATCCACTTCCATCAACCAAATCATCAATTCCCACAATTCACCTTTGATCAGCATCTAACTAGTATAGCATATCTCTTTTTAATTGGGATTGGATCTGAAACCCACAATGATTAATATAACCATACCTTTCTTAGAATATTACGAATTGTTCTTAATGAATTTAAGGTTTGATTTCATGATTCTGTTAATTTACTTCTGATCATTATTAATCGGTTTATATTTTAATAACTGCGCATGGTCTCCATTATTACCATCACAATCTGGTAGAAACTCAATCGTTAGATTATTATTTCTTGAAAAGTTTCACAATCGAGTCACCATTGCTTCATTTCTATTTATGGCTTCGCATCGAACTTCCGTTACTGACCCGGGTATGAGCATTGCATTCACAATCAATTGTCTAAGTTAGGGATCTTCACAACTTCTTGAAGAACACGTTCGAAGTTCGATTTTTATTTGACGACTAACATCTTTTCATGACGAAGGGATGCCTCATGTATTAACCGCCTGTCTGAGTCATCGTTCAGAATTTTCTTGATCTTTGATCGTCGTCCCGATACTCGTTTACTTCGTCTGACACACACAACTCTGCTTCCTTATTTTGTAATAAATGTACAATTCACTAACCATTCATTTCGCGTCGAAATCCTCTAGTTTGAAGTGCATTATTTATCAACTTACAATCATATTCTCCTTTGACACGTAATTCTACCTGTCGTACTGACTATTCTATTTCTTTTGGAATCGTCAAAGAACAGACTCGATGCAAGAGGAGAGTTTGTAAACATGATTTTGATTGAAAAACGGAATAAGGAATAACAATGCGACAACTGATTGAAGGAAGAAAAATGAGTGAAGGATGAGACAACCATATTCATACTCAAGATGGCCAGTCTTTCATACTATATGGCATACAGCACATGATTAGGTGGCGTCCCACCCAACTTTTCGTCATTTCGACAAAGCGTCATATCATAACACTGTTGTCTCAATTGGGAATCAAGAATTTTGAGGAAAGCAACAATTTAGGAGGGATACAAGAATGTTCTTTCGTTTCCGCCTCATATGATTTATCAATAGAAAAAGCTCATACATATTTAAATTCGAGAAGAACATATGTTATCATACTAAAAAAAAGAATGTCAATGCCGATCACCTTCCACGCTTCATTTACGTATGCCTTCAGGATCGTGCGGATACAGGTTCACGATTCAAGTCACATCACTGCTTTGAAATGCTTCTTAGAAATGCCCTCACACCAAATGCTTCAATAATTTAATCTTAATCGCGTCATTCCGAAGTTAGAATCACAGCTTCAGATTTCATCTATGTCGTGTAAAATACCCATTGATCACGTAATGCCTCTATTCCATTGATAGAAATGATTCCTCTTCCACCATCTAGAAGATTCTGCCATTTCCTTCAATCATCCTTCATTCGTTCGATTCACGAATCTTGTTAAATTTTATTAATCTTATAAAGTGGGGAAATAATATTTTAATACGTTGATTCAATTATTGGTTTTATTAAACAACGTTTACTTTCATTCTTCACAGCAACCTTAAATCTTCTTCCTGCTGATGGGTCTACTTGGCCCTTTGAATAACAACACTGAGTCTAATTCCATTCTTCTTTTTAGATCATTTTCTCTTTATAATAACAAAAACATAAGTAGTAGTTTGACAAATCATTTGTAAAACTCATTTCATGCAAAATCTTCTGAAAGTTGATTAAGAAAATCTTTTCCGAAATCTCATTTTTAAAGTTTTGGAAATCAATTATTTTGGTCGTCATTACTATATACATTACTTGCTATTTTTATGGTTTACCACTAAAATATCTAATTGAAAGAATCTCCATATAAAGGTCCTTCTACTTCAGTACGCCTTCTATACTTTTCCTTCTATTCGTATTTCTTAGTCAATGAAACCTTATTTACCGTTGTATATCATTTTATTCATAGATCGACCCCAATGCTAACGCCTGCCCTGGTCTTTCATATTCTTGTCATCGTCCTTGACGTTATGCTTACAACCACGCATGCAATTCGATGTTTTGTCTATAGATAAGGGCGCACCTTCTTGCTAGTCTTACCTCCATCTAGTAAGGTAGATATTATTCCTTGCACAGTTCCCGATAAGTGGTAAGAATCTTTTCGCAACGATGATGCCTTCAAGACGTGCAACGTCGGTTCTTCATCAGCTTCCATTCACTGGTTGCCTTCGACGTGTAACTCGTCCTAATACCTAAGTCAACTCGTACTAAAGCTCACCTAGTTTCCCTTACACAAATGCTTACGAGATCACCCGCATTTTCTTCAAATCACATGAAGAGTAGGGTAACATATCCAGTCTCTGTCGATCCGTTGATTCCTCATTATTGTATGATCTGAGAATTCAATATACCTATAATGTTATGATATTCGCCTTACACTTTCTCAACGATCTTACCTTAGCAACTCCATCTCGGATCTGCTAACCCTAATTCGCACTCAACTCAACTTAACCTGAGTATGCCTAGGGTATTTCCTATCCTGTACTACCTATCATTTCTATCTTACTCTCACCTATTCTTATTTCAGTGACCAATAACCTGCAGCTCTGATGCCAAACTGTAACGCCCCAAATCCGGGGTCAAGATTTGGTGTTACTAAACCATTATTACATAAAGTAAAGAAATAAATAAATAACCCCTTAAGTCCGGATCTTTTACAGGTCATGGTATGAAACAAGAATCTAACCTTCTATAACTCACTTCAACTATAATACAAGTATATATACCTTTGAACTAATGCTCTTGTCACATTCTTCTAACACCTTCAACCTCTCGCAACGGAAACTTCTCTAACTTCTGTTGTCTATCAAAGCTATTCACTTTAGTCCTTATCTGTTTCTGGCAGAAATAAGAATTGACAAAGCAAGAGTGAGCCAAAAATGCCCAGCAAGTATATAATTTGAGTCTTTAAACATTAACTTCTCTGAAATATTTTGAAGAGCGAAACACGAAATCATTTAAAGGATATACTTTATCAGCTTAAATCAATTTGATTTGTATTGCTATAAATCACAAAGGACATAATGACATTTTTGTCAGAGCTTTTAGAGATCGCGTGTTTTCAAAATAGCTTCTGGTATCATCTCATAATTGAGCAATGGATGCACTAACTATTCATAAAACGACGTTCAAGAAATTCCTAACTATTCAGTATCCATCATTATCGACTAAGTTTCCATAGACTTAGCCTGCTAAACCAGCCTGATAAGGACGGGTTGAATAATTACGAAAATCCCAATTCATTCAAGATTCTAAATATCACTGAGCAACAAATGCTGCAGCAACACTCTGAACCTCGAATTCATTTATAAACACTGTAATTTCCCGAAACTGAGGGCTAAGAAAGAATAACTTTAACCCATAATCACATTTTACTTTAAGAGGGAATGCCATTAACGGCGATCAACAATAAATTGGACTGAACACTAGAAACCAACATATGCACTATAACCTGCTGATCAGTCAGGAGATAGTGCGGATCTATACCCAACTGCATAGACCCAACCAACATTAGGAGTACTCAGGCAACTATGGCCTAAAGGGTCCGGTCCATCTCCGGCCCATAGGATCCAGCTCATCACTGGTCCTTATATATATATATATATAGTAACCATCCAGTCCGTGGAATATTTTGATGTCAAATCACTTTGGGTACTTGCTCAAGAGAGCCATCAATGATAAAGAAATAATAGTGAAAGGAACTTGCATAAATAAGAGTAATTGCAGCGATATATTAAACAGTTAACTATTCTGAACTTAGAATAGGAGCGAATAAATATTTGCAGTATTTAAGGAGAAAGGTTAGGAATACTTGCAGTATTTAAAAGAAAGTTCGGGAATACTTGCATAAACATAATTATTTAATTCAGCGATATATTTATCGATTCTAAACTGAGAATAGGGAAAGCAATACTTGCATGATAAAATTTAAAATAAATATCACTTGAACAATAAGTGATGATAGAGATACTTGCCTCAATAAGCTTTAATCGATATTACTAGATGACTTTGGTTCGACTTGAACGTTCGGCTTTATCGTCAAACTACTATTCCATTCTGTATTCGATTCCGACACTCAGGTTCTTCGATTGGAACTTTATTGATCCCAACATATAATCACTAGATCATTCCTAGTCCAATGTCACGTCTCGGGTCTTCCGACTAAGACCTACAGAGTTGAAATACCCTAATTCAGATAATCATCTCGCTTAACATAACACCACTATCCTATTCTACCCATACGATTTCATAATTCAACTTATATCTATATGTATTATTGAAATACACATAGCAATTATGGTTCACATCCTCGAAACTCGGTTCGGTATTTATTTTCGGAGAATACGTATACTTGTCGTTTTGAAAAACAGGGTAATCGATTATTTAGAAATTATCTTGTCTCAATCGCAGTCCAGTTCATATAATATAATTGTATATGATTATTCGACGTCTCCGATAATTATAGGTTACGTTTCCGATATTTCGGAATTAATTTTCCGAAAATGGGGCAGCGCCTCCTTTGTTTATCGGCCTACCCGTCGAGATCAAATCGACGTCAATCACAACATAACAACAACCAATAATCCAATTTACAATCCATACACCAATCCCAATCACCAATACAATTCAGTTATTAACCATTTTCATTCATTTCGAAATTTATTTTATAAACTAATTTTATTCGTTTTCGTTTCATAATTATTATCATGAACTAATTTATTTAATTAATAAATGTAGGACTCAGATAAAAATCATCACCGTCCACCGTCGGCTCGCTGAGGCTCATCGCCGATGGCGGTAAAATTCATCGGTGCCCGATTAATTTCAGGTTTCCATACGAATTTCACCAATTAATATTAATAATTTTCCGCACGCAAAGAAATTTATTTCACGAAATTGCTCAATTATTTTCTGCAGAAATTAAAATAAAATACAAATAATAACAAATTTCAATTCAGCCAAGAAGCACGCGCACAACACGCACGAATACACCCGGAAAACACAGCATAACGGAAAATTAATAACCCAGGCGGCAACAGGAATGCAATCGGCAACAGATACACACAACAAACAGCACAACAACCCGCATATGCACATATAAACATATATATACGTATGTAAGCAAGAACAGGACACAAATGGAAAATCCAAGGCCGACCGGAACTCGGGCGGCGGCTTACCGGAGAGAGACAAGGGCGGCAAAGCAGAGGGAAAGAAATCAGGGAAGAGAAAGAGGGAGGGGAGAGGAGTCGCGAGAGAGAGAGACTGTGAGCGAGATTGAGAAGGAGAGAGACACCGAGAGAAAATCGAGAGATTAGAGAGATAGAGACGAGAGAGATTGCTGTGAGATGAGAGAGAAACGAGAGATGAGGGTCAAGAAACAATCTGATAAGAATTGTAATATTTATCTGCTTCTTCTCGATTATTATCTGTATCTGTCACCGCAAATTAATACCGTAATGAATAAATTGCGGGAAAAATAACCCGATAATTCACAAGAATAATCTTAAAATTTTTTTTTTTGAAATAATTTAAAACTAATAATATGTAATTCTCGTAATTTAAATTTTTTTTTTAAATCATTTTTAGAACGCGCTGCAAACCCGCATTTTGCAAATGAACGAACTGATGTGCGGGTAAATAAAGTCCAGAAAATTTCCGAAAAAATTCTAAAATTCTCGAAATATTTAAAAGTTAATAAAATAAAATTTTCCTGATTTTTTGAAATATCTTGGAATTAAATATTGATTTCTAAATTTTATAAATCCCTAAAAATAATAAATGAAATTATAGAACAATAAAAAAAATAATTTTAGAAACAATTTTAGCATTTTTAGGAATAAATATTCAATAAAATCACTTTTTAAAATGAATTAAATGCATATAGCTCGATAATTAATTATAAAATTAATCTTCGCGTTCAACAAATCACAAACAATTAATACCACAACGACACATAGCTGACAGAACCATTACATATTTTATTCTGGACATATTAAAATTAACATACTCACATTTTATTACATACAAACATCCAAATATTATTATCAAACACCAGAAAATTCACCAAAAATTCATATAATATTCATATAAGAATAATATATTGATATAAATAATTATACGATATTTCCCGGATGTTACATTGGACACAAGAATGTCAGCCATGGAAGCATCTTTAATAGCCATTTATCTTCATCAAGCCCAACAAACAGATCTACTTTAAAAATTGGTGGCTGCTCAAATCTCCTCCTCTACTCAACTTGATGATAACAAAAAGGGGGAGAAAGGACCAAGTAAGGGGGAGGGGCTTCAGATTCAAATCAGTAAAGTACTTTTGCCTTCAATTACTATCTCAAAGCCACCAGTCACACACAGCATTGATCTGATCAATGCAGCAGCAGCCAACATAAGAGCAGCTGATAAGGAGAAGTTGAGTTTAGTCAACTGGGAGAAGATTGATGAGGAAATACAGAAGAAATTTGAACTTGTCAAGGAGCTAGTTAAGTCAGCCATCCATCACTCTCAAGTCAAGCAATTTAGTGTGAATGAGATGAGCATGAACTATTGTTATTCCCAGTGGACTAACAATGAGATTTACAGAAGGGGGGTTGAATGTAAATCTCAAAACTTTTTCAAGTTTTGAGCAGTTTCTAAGGCTAAGTGTTTCTGAGAACAAGTGTGTGTGAATTGCTTGAAGCCAATGCAGACAGATATATATTCAAACACAAATGTAAAGAACACGGAGAACTTAAAAACTTTTCTGGTGGATTTGTTGTTCCACCAGAGATGTGTTATTTCAGAAAATCTGTGATTCAAAGAATTAAATCACAGCTGCTTCCTAGTACAAACTAGATAATTTTCTCTCTGAATTTTTCTAAACAACTCTGGAAAATTCTTATCTAATTACTAGCTGCTACTTGGTTTATATATCACCAAGTTTACAAGTGAAGACAAAACTATAAAATACAATTAAAAAGATTCTTCACATGTTTCTTCTTCATTTCTCTATCAAATGCAATTTAGGCTTGGCTCTAGATCTTTGAATACTTCCTTGTTTGCATCAGAATGGAAATGCTGCATTTTCTTGATTCCTCATAGAGGCTTCCACATTCCAGTTTGTCTCTGTCAACCCATGTGCCTCTGTCAGCTTGTGAATTGTCACTATCAACTGCTAATGAACTAAGCATCCGTTGAAGCTTTCATCCGTTGATGCCTTATCTGTTGAGGCTTTATCCGTTGAAGCTTTATCCGTTAATGCATTATCAGTTGAAGTCTTTATCCGTTGAAGCACTCATCCGTTGATGGATATTATCCGTTGAAGCATTAGAGACATCCGTTGAAGCTTTGTTTCTTATCCGTTGAAGGTCTTCAATATCAGTTGATACTTCTTCACTTATACAAAATTACAAGGCATGAAATATTTATAATTAGCCCTCCTATTTGCATATCCACTAGTAGTCAACATGACTGATAATTTCCTACATCTAAGAATTACAACTTGAATCCAGAGAATGAAATGTGCTACAATACTAAACTTATTGCTAAGTAAAGCTACTCCTTCAACGGATAGCCAAGATGGTCTTATCCGTTGAGGCTACAAACACTAGATTTCTACTTAAGTGTTTTGTTTAACTTATCATCAAAGTAATACACATATTTTTAACAATCTCCCCCTATTTATGTCTACTAGAACTGTAGGCATAAATTTGGATTTAGCTTGATGATAACAAAACATTTGACAAATATATAAACTGTAATAAAGCAGAAATTCAAAAGTGCTGCAAAAATGTGTATGCTGAGATGGAATTGAAGAATTACATTGTTTCCAAGGGTGCTCCTTTAGCCTGAGCAGATTAGTTTCTTTTCCTTTGTTTTCTTGTTTTCTTTTTTGAATGAGTAATATTCTAGGCAAGGCATTGGGCTCCCACCAAGTTTTCCTTATGTTGGCAATCTTGTTGAGAATCTCAGTCTTGGCAGTCCTGGTAAAGCCAGAATCCCTTTGTATGGATGAGTAGACTCTAATCAAGGTAGAGTAGCCTTCATTCAGAATTCTGTAAAGAGGCCAAGTTCTTTCCCCACTTCCTTTGTATTTGAACACTAGTCTTTCTGGTAGCTGTCTGTAGGAAGTTATTCCCCTTACTTCCTCCAGCTCATCCAGATAGAGTTCAATGTCTGAAAATTCTTTTATGTCACAAATGTAAACATAATCATCCTTAGAGGCTTAGGCTTAGGCTTCTGTGTGAATTTGATTGAGGCTTTAGAGGGTGTTGATTTGATTCTTCTTTTCTGCTTCTTTGATGGTGGAGAAGAGGTTAGGAAGGTGGGCAATTTGATGGTGTCCCAATCAATTGGTTCCTCCTTGGGAATGATTGTTTCACCATGAATGTTCATGAAGGGGTCAGGCACAATGGGTTCAGGAATAGAAGGTAGTGGTTTGGATATTGATTGGGTTTCTTCAGTCTCATCTACCATCTTTCTCTTTGCATTGGCCTTCTTTCTGTTCCCTTTCTGCCATTCTTCTCTTTCCTTACTTCTTTCTTCCATATCAGTATCAACCATGTCCCCCATAGCTTCATCTTCACTTTTGTCTTCAATTTCTTTCTGTTCTTCAGCCTAACTTGACTTTAGCTATTTTTCAAGCTTTGCTTGTGCTCTTTTGTCAGCTTTTAGCTGTTTGGCTTCTTCCTTCAACCTTCTGGTTTCTTCCCTCTTGGCTATTGAGAATTTGGGATGTCCTTGCATCACAAATATGCTCTTTCCTTCTCTGAAGATAATAGCCATGATCCTCCTTACAGCCACATCCATGGTCTCTTTGAGCTTTATGATACTTCTACCCAAAAGCTTGTCTTCATCAGGCTTTGGAAGAGGAAAATCCACTCCTTTCATCTGAGCAAGGCTTAGAGGATTCTTTGTAGAGTCCTTATTGGATCTGTTGTTGGGCTTGAGAACCATAGGTTTCAGATTCTTGGAAGAAGTCTCTCCAACCTTATTCCTCCCTACTGGCTTGAGCTCCACAATAATTGATTCCACTTTTGTGTTGTGCTTCACAGATTGTGATTGAGAAGTTGTAAAACCAAATATTTGTTGCATCTTTTCATCAATCTTCTTCCTTTGCTCTTTGACTTGCAATTCAGCTGCTGCTATCTGGATTAGATCAATTCCATCAAGCTTTCCTTTGATTTGAATAATTGGAGAAGTGGTGATGGCAGGAACTAGCACTTGAGAAATTTGAACTGTTGTTGATGGCTCTCCTTCCCCTTCCCCTTTATTCTTCCCCTTTTTGTTATCATCAAGGGTAGGGGTCAAGCCTTGTGCTTTTGCCAGCTGCATGAGTAGATTTATTTGAGTTTGTTGATTCTGAAGAATAGTGACCATAGAGTCTTCAATGATCTGAACTCTGGTTTCCAATCTGGCCAGCCTCTTGTCAGCATCAGATTATTTCCTCAGTCTCCCCAACAAATCTTACATAGTACCATAAGGTATGACTGAATCCAACTTCTCAGCATTGTAGGATTTCAGATCAGCAATGTCCTGCTTGAGCTCATCCACACTTAGATTCTGTTTGAAATGCTGCAACTGCAAGAGATGCAGAGATTCCAGATGAGCTTGATGTATTGCCTTGGTACCAGCATATGTAGTCTCCTGAAGGGCCTTCTGAATTGTCATGACTTGTCTGACCAAAGTGACACCAAACTCTCCTGGTGTTGATGTTTTTGCCCATGCCCATTCAGGAAGATCTAGAACAGAACTTGGGCCTGCTACTCCCCCTAAGTTCATGCTCTCATCCAAAGAATCAGAGTCATCATCATTAGAATTTACTCCAAATTCTTCAGATGGCTCACCAGCTTGAGAAGGCAGCCTGTTAACAGCAGCTTTGTCTCTGAGAAGAGATTCTGAAGTGTGTACAATGTTTAAAGTCTGTTTTGCCTCCACATTGCCCTGAGCAGCCAATAATTGATAGGCTGAAACAGGATGAGTAAAAGTGTCAGCATTCAAGGAAATGTTATCAATTACAGCTTTGTAATGTTGCTGAAATTGTCTTTCCTTTTCTGCATCATCCACTTTCATTGACTCACTAGCAATGGCTGGATCCACCCTTATAGCTTCTGTACCTGCCTTTCTCTCATTTTCTCTATTTTCTTGCATCAGGGGTTCCCCCTGGCTCACACACACCCTCACACCCTCACCCTCACCTTCTAAGGTGGCACTCCCCTCACTCACTTTTGCCATGCTGGAAGAAATAGCATGCATATGGTGACTCTCAACCTCTCCTTTTGCCTAGGAGCAACCCAGCCTCTCACTCAAAAGATCACTCCCTTCCCTCAAACCTAAAAGTGATTGTACAGTAACCATGTCCTCTACAGTTGGAATTGTTTCTGTTATGTGTGTAGAGACCATCAACGGATAGGGAGTATCCGTTGAAGTGGAAACTGATGGTATCAACGGATAAATGCTGTTAAGCTTATCCGTTGAAGAACAACCACTTGTCAACGGATGAGAGATATCCGTTGAAGAAGGAAAGGATGTAGATATAGAAAGTGACATAATTGTTGAATCTGTGTGAATTAATTTTAAGTGTGGTGACACAGATTCTTCAACTACATCTGAAAGAATTGGCTGATTATCCAACAAATCATCTAAAAGATGATGATCATCAGGTTTTGAGTGGGGCTCCTCCCTGAGTTTTAATGAGGGAGAATCAGGAATCGATGTGAATATCATATCCACATCCAGAGAGGGTGATGGAGAGTTTGATGATTGGTGTGTTTCTATTATGAGAGAATGGGGTTGTGACTCCACATTTGCTGGAATCACATCAAGCTGAATTTGAGAAGGCTCAGATACAGGTGGATGTATCTGTGATGTGTGTGCCCCTTGTGTGGAAACTAGGGTCTTGGCCTTCTTCTTCCTTGAAAAGGCTTTAATTGGTGAATGTGTGGCTTCAGTGTCCCTCCCCCTTTTGTTCTGTGTCCCTGGTTGGGGACTATTTTCAATAGTTACATCCTTTTGGGAGGATGCAACTAGGGATGTGTTAGACTCCTTTTGAACCACCACAGTCTTTTGAGAGACTGTGGCTTGGCTGGGTTGGGTACCACTCACCTCTCCCACCTTATCCTGGGGGGTTTCTTGATGTTCACCCCTCCCCTCACCACTCACACCCTGTTCACTCCCTTCAGGGTTTATGGTAGTTGTTACAACTGTTATCTTTTGAGAAACAACAGAGGTAGTTTTCTTTGACTTGAGTTTTGAAACTTTAGTTTTGGTGGCTTTGGTAGGAACCTGTTTGGACAAAGACACAGATTCCATTGCCACACTGGAAGATAAAGAAACAATGGGGTTGGAAATAGTAGGAGTTATAGAAGTGTTTACCTCACTTACCTGTGGTGCATTCATGATTGGCAAATATACCAATGGCACCTGGCTGTTGAGGTTCATTCTCAAAAGGTCTGCAAGGACCCTTTTCTCTTGTGCCCAGCATTTGAGTTTATTATTCTCATTTGATATAACCAATCCTTCAGCAACATGGTTAGTCAATAACATAAAAAATCTAGCATAGTAGATGTTATGTGGTCTATTAGCTTTGTTACCTAATTTGGAACCTAATTCTAGCATGACACAGTTGCTAAAATTAAAGTACCTATCAGAAACTAGCATATAAAGCATATTAACAAGAGATGAAGTTATGGCATCAAAATTGCTAATCTTCCCAGAGAAAACCTTAATAAAGGCATCTCCAAGAAAACTTCATTCTTTCCTAAGGCCTTTCCTTCTAATGCTACATAAACTAGCAGAATCAAAAGCATAGCCTATGGAATCTAACATAGCAGATACATCTTTATCAGTGTATGGTGTTATGGCATTATTCTCAGGCAACTTAAAGCAAGACTGTATATCATCACAGTTAATACAATAATCCTTACCTTTGAGAGAGAAGGCAATAGTCATATCTGTGGAGTTGAACTCTACAGTTGTCCAAATCTCCTCAATCACCTCACAGTAGATGGTTGGGGCTTCCAGCATTGCATAGCTCAGTTTGCAGTTTTTGATGAAGTCCATCATCTTGTGATAATCAGAATGGGCTTCATTCTTTTCAACCGAGGCTACGAAATTATTCTTTTCATAAACAAATCATGTTTGAGACATAATTTTGACTACTGGTGCCATTATTGTGAGTAGAGGTTGCAGAGAAAAACTTGAGAATTTTGGGAGAGAAGGAGAATGAAAATTGCAAGAAAGCGTAAAGTGAAAATAAGAGTTCAATGGGCTTTTATACTTTCTTGAATTAAAACGTAAATAAAATGATACTTTTAAGTAAATTACAGCCGTTCAAGAATAAATAAAACTGTAGAAATTCTAAACTGCCTTTAAAACAAATACATACAACAGTGTATATCTATATCAACGGTTAAGTAAAGAAATCAACGGCTGTGACTTACTGAAAGTAACTGATGTGACACTTCAACGGATAAGGTAAATAGTTATCCGTTGATGACCAACACTATTTTATCCATTGAGGGATAAAATTACCAGAAATGTATTTGTCTTTCAACGGATAATGAACATCCGTTGATAGAACAATTTTGGCTTTCAACGGATAGGGAATATCCATTGATAGGATAGGTCTTTCTTAAAGCCAACTTTGTTCTTGCAGCAAATTCATTTCAGGCTTCAATGCAGATTATATAGAGGACATAAATTTATGAATAATTAAGCATACCTAGCTCACTTACTAATCTTGTGAATGTTGATTCATCAAGTGGCTTGGTAAATATGTCTGCAATCTGCTTTTCACTTGGAACAAAATGAAGTTCCACTGTACCTTTCATCACATGTTCCCTAATGAAGTGGTACTTGATATCAATGTGCTTGGTTCTTGAGTGCTGCACTGGATTTTCAGTAATGGCAATGGCACTTGTGTTGTCACAGAATATTGGAATTTTGTCAACAGTCAAACCATAGTCAAATAGTTGATTCCTCATCCATAGTATCTGTGCACAGCAACTACCAGCAGCAATGTACTCAGCTTCAGCTGTTGATGTAGAAACAAAATTTTGCTTCTTGCTTAACCATGACACAAGCTTGTTCCCTAGAAATTGACAGGTGCCAGTTGTGCTTTTCCTGTCTATTTATAGCCTGCATAATCTGCATCTGAGTAGCCAATTAGATCAAAACCAGACTCTCTAGGGTACCAAATTCCTAGATTTGGAGTCCCTTTGAGATATCTGAAGATTCTTTTAATAGCCACTAAGTGAGATTCTTTAGGGTCAGCTTGAAATCTAGCACAGAGACATGTAGAAAACATTATATCATGTCTACTAGCAGTTAAATATAAAAGTGAGCCAACCATGCCTCTATAACTTGAAATATCCATAGACTTTTCAGCCTTTTTAGTTCAAGCTTGGTGGCAGTGGCCATGGGAGTTTTTGCAGATGAACAATCCATTAAGTCAAACTTCTTTAAAAGATCATAAATGTATTTAGTTTGACTAATGAAAATTCCACCACTAACTTGTTTAACTTGTAAACCAAGAAAATAAGTTAGCTCTCCCATCATGCTCATTTCATATTTACTTTGCATTAACTTAGCAAACTTTTTACAAAGCTTATCATCAGTAGATCCAAATATAATATCATCTACATAAATTTGAACAAGTATTTTAGAGCCATTAACATTTCTAAAGAAGAGAGTTTTGTCAACAGTACCTCTTGTGAAGTGATTATCTAGAAGGAATTTTGACAAAGTCTCACACCAGGCTCTAGGTGCTTGCTTTAGTCCATAGAGTGCTTTCAACAGATAATACACATAGTCTGGAAAGTTTGGATCTTCAAATCCTGGAGGTTGGCTTACATAAACTTCTTCCTCCAATTCCCCATTTAGAAATGCACTCTTGACATCCATTTGATAGACTTTGAAATTGGCATGTGCTGCATAGGCTAGAAAGATTCTGATGGCCTCAAGTCTGGCAACTGGAGCAAATGTTTCATCAAAATCTATTCCTTCTTGTTGAGAATAGCCTTTAGAAAATTTAAAGTTGGTTTTCTTCTCTTGAATAATTGATAGGGAGTCATGCCTTTTGCCTGATTGATTAGAGAAATATTCTGAGTGTAACATGCATAGTTAACAGCCTCAGCCCAAAAGTAAGTTGGGAGTTTTGACTCTTCAAGCATTGTCCTTGTAGCTTCAATTAGTGATCTGTTCTTCCTTTCTACCACACCATTTTTTTGTGGATTCCTTGGAGCTGAGAACTCATGCATGATCCCATTTTCTTCACAGAACAACTTCATGGTTGAATTCTTGAACTCAGTTCCATTGTCACTCCTAATATTCCTTACTTTGAAATCAGGATGATTGTTGACTTGCTTGATATGATTGATAATGATTTCACTAGCTTCATCCTTTGATCCAAGAAAATAGACCCATGAAAACTTAGAGAAATCATCAACAATCACTAGGAAATATCTTTTCCTTGAAATTGACAATACATTGACTGGTCCAAAAAGATCCATATGTAGCAGTTGTAATGGTTCATCAATTACAGATTCAAACTTCTTACTGAATGATACTTTCTTTTGCTTTCCTTTCTGACAAGCATCACACAGTCCATCCCTTGTGAATTCCACTAGAGGCATTCCTCTAACTAAGTCCTTTTTGACTAGATCATTCATTGTCTTGAAATTTAAATGGGACAGCTTCCTGTGCCATAGCCAACTTTCAACTGCACTTGCTTTGCTGAAAAGACAAGTAATGGATTCTGCATCTGTAGAGTTGAAGTCAGCTAAGTACACATTCCCTTTTCTAACTCCAGTTAGAACCACTTTATTTTCCTTTTTACTTGTGACAATACAGGCTTCAGAATTGAAGGAAACATTATTCCCTCTGTCACATAGTTGACTGATGCTCAATAAGTTGTGTTTGAGTTCATCAATGATGACATTTTCTTTTGAAATCAAGCCATATCCCATAGTGAATCCTTTGTTGTCATCTCCAAAGGTTATGCTAGGGCCAGCTCTCTCCTTAAACTCTGTGAGCAAGGTGAAATCTCCTGTCATGTGTCTTGAACAGCCACTGTCCAAGTACCATAGATTCCTTCTTTTCACCTGCACACAACAAAATCAATCAAGTTGATTTTGGTACCCAAGTTTCCTTGGGTCCAGCCTTGTTAGTCTTTTTCCTAGACTTCATTCCTCCTTTTCCTAGACTTCATTCCTCCTGCATCTTTTGACTTAGGTAACTTTGGGTCAACCTTGATCTCAGATGTGGTTGGTTGAAGTGTAGGGTTAGTCACAGAATCATTTAGCACATTTGATTGAATTTGATAAGGCATAGATTGTGCAAACATGTTATTCCATATAGGCATATTGTATGGCATTTGAGGCATACTAAATGCAGTAAAATAAGGATTATTAATATATGGCATGTTTGCAAAATGTGCATGGGGATTCTGATGAAACAAAACAGGCATGGCATGCAGAGGTGACATACACATGTTAGGCATGGAGGGATTTGAAGACATGGGAGCATTTTTAACAGATTTGCAATTATCAGATAGGTGATTAACACTTTTACAATGCACACAGCTTTTTCTAGGAGCATACCTATCAGGTGTGTAATTGTTATATTTATTAATCCCTACCTTCCCATTTCTTTTAGATTTTCTTTTAGTTTCCTTCTTATCCTCAACCAACTTAAGCCTATTTTTCAGCTGATCTAAAGTCATGTGTCCTATATTCACCTTACTGACATCTTTGGATGTGCTAGCTCCTTCTTTGACAAAGTTCTTGAGAGTTGAATCATTCTTTTTATTGAGATTTTTATTTTTAAAATTACTTGCCTGTTTTAATTGATGAGCCTTCAACGGATGCTCCTTTTCTTCCTTCAACGGATAACTTTCATCATCCGTTGATTCCACATCCGTTGACAATCCATCAATTAATTCTAACTCCTTTTTGTTTTTCTTCCAGGCATCCTCACAGAATGATTCAATTCCCTGAACCTTGGCAATCTGAACGCTAACATCCCTAGATGTTTTCCAGGCCTTGATTACCTCTTGCTCACTTTCTAACTGTTTAGAAAGAATTTCTACTTTCTTAACAGCTTCTTCTAGTTCACTTTCAACAGTCAAGCATTTAAGTTTAATTTTTTCAAGCTCAATTACCTGATTCTCTAACACAGCATTCCTATCACTTAAAAACACATTATTCTCTTTGATCCTAGTGTTTTCTTTAGCTAGTGATTTAAGGGAAACACGCAAATGATATAATTAATTGGACATATCATTTATGGCTTCATTGCATTCATGTTTAGAAAGCTGAGAGAGATCAGTAGTAATTACCTGGTTTCTTGATGAACTAGTTTCATTTTCATCAGAATTAGCCATCAGGGCTAGGTTGACATATTCCATATCATCATCTTCATTGACCCCATCTGCTGCCCAATCATCTTGAGTGAGAAAAGCTCTTTCCTTTTGTTTGAGCAAATCAAAATACTTCTTTTTGTAATCAACTTGCTCAAATTTCTTTTTATCAGAGGTTGGCTTCCTACACTCACTTGCAAAGTGTCCAATAATGCCACAGTTGTAATATTTGAACTTTGATTTGTCTACCATATTTTTGTTTGGCTTAGTGAATTTTGTATTTTTCCTGAACTTCATCTTTGCAAACCTCCTGGACAGAAAAGCCAGATGTTCATCAATATCATCAGAGTCATCCTGACTGGAATTGTCTTCATCCTCAACTACTTGCTCTTTACCCTTGCTTGATTCTGATTTGCTTGTGCCAATTTTGAGACTTGGCATTGTCTTTTCCTCATTCCTGGCTCCAACCTTCTCACTGTCAGCTACAAGTGCAACTGATCCTCCTTTTCTCTTTCCCTTTTCCAACAGCTCATCTTGCTCCATCTCAAGTTCATATGTCTTTAAAATTCCATATAATCTTTCAAGTGTGAAGTCCTTATAATCTTGAGAATTTCTTAGAGAAACAGTCATAGGCTTCCATTCCTTTGGTAGAGACCTTAGAAATTTTAAATTGGAGTCCTTGACTTGGTAAATTCTCCCATACAGCTTCAATCCATTCAACAGTTTCTGAAATCTGTTGAAGGTATCATTCAATGATTCTCCTTCTTCAAAGTGAAAATATTCATACTGTTGAATGAGAAGCTGCATTTTGTTTTCTCTAACTTGCTCAATGCCTTCACAGATAAGCTGCACAGTATCCTAAATTTCCTTAGCAGTTTGGCTGTTGATGACATTGTCAAACATATCTTGATCCAGGCCATTAAACAGAATGTTCATGGCTTTCTTGTCCTTGTGGACCTCTTCAATATCTTCAACAGTCCATTCTGCCTTTGGCTTGGGAATAGACTGTCCAACAGCAACTGTTACAGTAGAAGCTGTTGCCACCTTGTGTGGGATGTGAGGACCATTTTCAATGCAGTTGATGTAGCTTTCATCTTGAGAGAGAAGATGTAAATGCATCTTCACCTTCCAGTGATGATAGTTATCTCTTTCCAGGATTGGAATCTTTACACCAATATCCTTCTTACTCATGATGTTAGCAGAATGGATCTTTAAACTCTTTGTATGTTAAGAGCAAGCTCTGATACCAATTGTTATTCCTAGTAGACTAACAATGAGATTTACAGAAGGGGGGTTGAATGTAAATCTCAAAACTTTTTCAAGTTTTGAGCAGTTTCTAAGGCTAAGTATTTCTGAGAACAAGTGTGTGTGAATTGCTTGAAGCCAATGCAGACAGATATATATTCAAACACAAATGTAAAGAACACAGAGAACTTAAAAACTTTTCTGGTCGATTTGTTGTTCCACCAGAGATGTGTTATTTCAGAAAATTTGTGATTCAAAGAATTAAATCACAGCTGCTTCCTAGTACAAACTAGATGATTTTCTCTCTGAATTTTTCTAAACAGCTCTGGAAAATTCTTATCTAATTACTAGCTGCTACTTGGTTTATATATCACCAAGTTTACAAGTGAAGACAAAACTGTAAAATACAATTAAAAAGATTCTTCACATGTTTCTTCTTCATTTCTCTATCAAAAGCAATTTAGGTTTGGCTGTAGATCTTTGAATACTTCCTTGTTTGCATCAGAATGGAAATGCTGCATTTTTTTGATTCCTCATATAGGCTTCCACATTCCAGTTTGTCTCTGTCAACCCATGTGCCTCTGTCAGCTTGTGAATTGTCACTATCAACTGCTAATGAACTAAGCATCCGTTGAAGCTTTCATCCGTTGATGCCTTATCCGTTAAGTCTTTATCCGTTGAAGCTTTATCCGTTGATGCACTATCAGTTCAAGTCTTTATCCGTTGAAGCACTCATCTGTTGATGGATATTATCCGTTGAAGCATTAGAGACATCCGTTGAAGCTTTGTTTCTTATCCATTGAAGGTCTTCAATATCAGTTGATACTTCTTCACTTATACAAAATTACAAGGCATGAAATATTTATAATTAGCCCTACTATTTGCATATCCACTAGTAGTCAACATGACTGATAATTTCCTACGACATCTAAGAATTACAACTTGAATCCAGAGAATGAAATGTGCTATAATACTAAACTTATTGCTAAGTAAAGCTACTCCTTCAACGGATAGCCAAGAAGGTCTTATCCGTTGAGGCTACAAACACTAGATTTCTACTTAAGTATTTTGTTTAACTTATCATCAAACTAATACACATATTCCTAACAACTATCTTGAAAGAGGACAGCCATCATGCATCAAATCTCCAAAGGCTGAAATAATTTTGAAATCAAGGGTAAACTACTCAAAATCATCATTGAAGAACCCTTTGGATACTGTGTATGAGACACCTAAGCCTGATGAAAAGAAGCTTCTGTCAAGATCAATTGCTTTCTACAAAGATCCAGCTGACTCAACTTTAAAAAGAAGGATTGCTAAAATTTTCAGGAATGGGAAAGAAATTTGTGTGGTGGCTGGACATCCTCAATTTTCTCAAGTAAAGAGAGAAGAAAAGGCTAGATTGAAGCAGGAAAAGAAGCAAGATGCTCTGGATGCTAAAAAGACTAAACAAAAGAAAGAGCAAATTGCTATCTTGGCCAAGCTACATGCTGTAAATTCATCACAACAAATTCCTTCTCAGCCATCTGAAGTTGGTGAATCAAAGAAGCAAGTTGAACAACAGAATAAGTCTCCAAGAATCTAGGAATTGGCTAAAAGAACTAAAAGGAAATTGGACATTTTTGATAAGGAATTGGAGAATCAGTTTCCCAAGGAATCCACTCCAACTACAACTCAAGCTTCAAAACCCTCTGTGGTATTTGAAGATATCAAATTGGTGGATCCTTACAGGAACATCCATGGTGAACCTATAGTGCCTAAGGATGAACCAGTAGAATGGGAGAACATACCAATTCCTGACTTCTATTTGCCAATCCTTAACAAGCCAAAGAGAACAAAGTCAAGAGCAGTCAAGAAAGTGAAGTTGTCACCTCTCAAATCCAAATCTCTAGTCAAAGCTCAATCTAAAGCCAATAAGGGAAATTACATGTACTTGTGTGACATCAAAGAATTTTCTCATCTAAGCCTCTATCTAGATGAACTAGATGAAGTGAGAGGAATTGATGCATACAGAAACCTACCTGAAAGGTTAGTGTTCAAGTACAAAGGAGGAAAAGAGATTCAGTGGCCACTTCATAGGATCCTACAAGAAAGCCAGGTTGTATTGATTAAAGTTTATTCATCCTTCAAGAAGAACTTTGGGTTCAACAATACTGCAAGAAGATTGGTAGTGAAGAAGATTGAAGAACTAAGGAGTGTTAGAGCCAAAGATGCACTCCCAAAGACTCTAATTATCCCCTACACAGGGAGAAGAGTGCATCTAAGGCCCTACTGGAAGATGGAGTTCATGGATGACAAAGGAGTGAGAAGATTTTTCAGATTAGAAGACCAATTGAGCATCCCCAGCAATGAGACTCTTTTGGAAATGCAAGGAAAGTTAAATCTCTCAGAATCTGATGAACTGGAATTCCACAGGCAACTCCAAAATCAGATTGAGGAAAACAACAGAAAGCTTGGAAAGAGATCCAGATCTTCAAGGAACTAGATAAATCTGTTCAGGCTAGAGGAGCATCTTGAAAATGACTGTGAGCAAAACTTTGTACATTTTGTTAATTGAAGCACTTTTCAGTATTATCTACTGTCTTTTAAAAGTTGTGATTTTAAGGTGTTTTGTTATCATCAAGTGTCTCTTAATTTATGGCTACAATTCCAGTAGACATAAATTGGGGGAGATTATTGTGTATATGTCGTGTACTTGATGATTTCATGAATAAAACACCTTGGTAGATTTTACGTTGTGAAATTATGTAGCACTCGACGGATAAGGTTTATAGTCCCGACGGATGACTCAATATAGTCCTGACGGATGATGACTTATTATCCATCGAGTGAGTAGCTTATGTAACAATAAGTCAGTAGCACATTTCTGCATACACATTGTTTAGATATGCAGAATAGGTTGATTAATTGTACATAGATGATGTCTTATAATTCTGTATAAGTGAAATGAAGTCAAGTGCCTGATTGCTACCCGACGGATGACCAAACAATGAATTCGACGGATGATCAACAACCTGACGGAAGATCAATAACTCGACGGATGATCATGAACCCGACGGATAAAGAATTCAAATATATGTTGACAGTGACAACACAGTCACATGCGTCGAGTGGATGCAAATGGAATGTGGTAGCCTATTCAACTGGGTTTTCGCGAACAAAGAAGCGTTGCCATTTCCATGCTATTTTGAAGATATTCAAAGATGCTTGAATAGAGTAATGAAGTAGCATTGTAATAGACTAAATAGTCTTTGTTTTATTATCCTGTCATATTACTTTGTAATCTTGGTTATATATATAAACCAAGAAGTATCAACTAGGGAATAATCTAAGAAATAAGCAGAGAAACATTTGTAAGCAGAATTCTTAGCATTTCTCTGTACTCTAAGTTGTTCAACATTTGTAAGCAGCTGTGAGTAATTTGCACACAGGGTTCTCTCGATATATAATATATATCTCTAGTGGAATCATTCAAATCCACCGGAAAGTTTTTAAAGACTCTTGTTTTTAATTACTTGTGTTTTGATTCATTTAAGTAACTATTCCGCATTGTGCTAATCAATTCATATTTATATATATATTTGAGTTAGAACAGTTTTTATTTGAAAGAAAAAGTTTCAAGAATTCCATTCAACCCCCCTTCTGTAATTCTTATCATATTGTTAAGGGACTAACAATTGGTATCAGAGCAAGCTCTTAACTTACAAAGAGTTTAAAGATCAAAACAATACAGCAAGATGAACAAGAAGGATATTGGAGTCAAGATTCCTTTTCTGGATAAAGATAATTACCATCATTGGAAGGTAAAGATGCATCTTCATTTACTTTCTCAAGATGAGGCCTATGTTGACTGCATAGAAAGAGGTCCTCATGTTCCAATGAGAGCTGCAACAGGAAACGAGCCATCAGTACCCAAGACAAGGCATTAATGGTCTGATCCTGACATTGAACAAGTTAGGAAGGATAAAAAGGCCATGAATATCCTGTTTAATGCAGTTGATGGAGATATGTTTGACAACATTATCAACTGCAAAACTGCCAAGGATGTTTGGGATACAATACAAATCATCTGTGACGGCACTGAGCAAGTTAGAGAAAACAAGATGAAGCTCATGATTCAGCAATATGAGCATTTTCATAATGAAGAAAGTGAGTCTCTCACTGACATTTTTAGTAGGTTTCAAAAACTGCTAAATGCTCTAAAGTTGCATGGAAGGGTCTATCTGAAAAAAGACTCCAATCTAAAATTCCTTAGATCTCTTCCAAAGGAATGGAAACCAATGACAGTCTCATTAAGAAACTCACAAGATTATAAGAAGTTTACTTTGGAGAGACTGTATGGCATCCTGAAAACTTATGAGCTTGAAATAGAGCAAGATGAGAGGATGGAGAGAGCAAAGAAGAAAGGAGGATTCATTGCACTAGTTGCTGAGTTGGAAAAAGAGAAGGAAGAGAAGATGGAAGCTGTTGAGTCAACTTCAAGGGTCTGTGGAAGCAAGGGTAAGGGGCTGGTAGCTGAGAATGGAGATTCTTTGAGCCAAGATGACATGGAGGACATTGATGAACACCTCGCATTTCTTTCCAGGAGATTTGCTAAGCTCAAGTTCAAGAAGAACTTTGGAGCAGCCAAGCCAAATAGATACATGGTGGATAAATCAAAATTCAAATGTTTCAAATGTGGCTTGGCAGGGCATTTTGCCAGTGAGTGTAGAAAGTCAGATTCCAGTAAGAAAAAGTTTGAGCCTATGGATTATAAGCAAAAATACTTTGAACTGCTCAAACAAAAGGAAAGGGCTTTCATAACACAAGAAAATAACTGGGCAGCAGATGGTCTGGATGAAGATAAAGATATCAGCTATGTTAATCTAGCCCTAATGGCCAAGTCTGATGAGACAGAAACAAGTTCTTCAAGTAATCAGGTATTTACTACAAACCTTGCACATTTATCTAAAGCAGAGTGTAATGATATCATAAATGACATGTCTACAGAGTTATATCATTTGCGTGTTACACTTAAGTCTCTTACTAAAGAAAATGCTAAAATCAAAGAAAATAATTTATTTTTGAGTGAGAGAAATAATGTGCTTGAGTCTCAGTTCATTGATTTTGAAAAATTAAGAATTGAATGTAAGATTGCCAAGGAGGAATTAACTGAGTCCTTGAAGAAAGAAGAAATTTTAAAGAAGCAGCTCGAGCGTGAACAAGAGGCGATTAAGGCATGGAAAACATCCAAGGATGTCCATGCTCAAATCACCAAAGTTCAAGGAATTGAGTCTTTTTGTGATGCAGCCTAGAAAAAGAACAAAGAGAAACTAGAACCAAATTTGGTAGATGGAGTGCTAACAGATGTAGACTCGACAGATAATGAGGATCATCCGTCAGATAACAAAAAGGGTTATTTGTCGAATGATGAAAATCCAAACTTGTTAAGCTGAATGAAAAGTATGGGTCTGTTTCCAAGAACTTTGTTTCAGGAGAATCGAGTCAGGTTAAGAAAGGGAAAAAGGCTAATATTGGTCACATGACTGTCAAACAGTTAAGTGACAGACTTGAAAAGATAGAGGTAAAAACAGAGACTAAAAAGAAAAATAATAGAAATGGTAAAGTAGGGATTAACAAACATAATAATTACACACCTGATAAATATGCTCCTAGAAAAATCTGTGTCAAGTGTGGTAGTGTAAATCATCTATCTGTTAATTGCAAATCTGCCATGCCTACTTCCATGTCTGTGCTACCTCACTTTCCAAACATGAATGCCATGTCTCCCATGCCTATGAATGCTATGTCTACACAGAATATGAATGCACAGTTTGCTAACATGCCATTTGCACCTAATCCTTATTATGTCGTATTTAGTATGCCACAAATGCCATTTAGCATGCCATACTGGAATAACATGTTTACTAATAGCATGCCATTCCCTGTTAATAATAATATGCATGATAATTTTGTTACAATGAATGGTTTCAAAGGCCCAACTCAAATGACTAAGGATAAATCTGATATTCCCTAGTCAAATGAGATAAAGCCTAAGAAACAGAAAAAGAAAGCTAACAAGGCAGGACCCAAGGAAACTTGGGTACCAAAATCAACTTGATTTGATTTTGATGTGTGCAGGGAAACAGAAAGAATCTTTGGTACTTGGATAGTGGTTGTTCAAGACACATGACTGGTGATTCTACCCTGCTCACAGAGTTTAAGGAGAGAGCTGGCCCAAGTATTACTTTTGGAGATGACAGCAAGGGTTATACTGTGGGATATGGCTTGATATCAAAGGACAATGTCATCATTGAGGAGGTTGCTTTAGTGGATGGTCTCAAACACAACCTGTTGAGTATCAGCCAGCTTTGTGATAAAGGTAATTCAGTAACCTTCAACTCAGAAGCATGTGTTGTGACTAATAAGAGAAGCAACAAAGTGGTTCTCACTGGTGTGAGAAAAGGAAATGTGTACCTAGCTGACTTTAACTCATCTAATGCAGAATCTGTTACTTATATTCTCAGTAAAGCAAGTCGGGATGAAAGTTGGCTATGGCACAAGAAGCTATCCCATTTAAACTTCAAGACCATGAATGAGCTAGTAAAGAAAGAACTGGTTAGAGGCATTCCTCTAGTGGAGTTTTCTAAGGATGGACTGTGTGATGCCTCCCAAAAAGGAAAGCAGATTAAAGCATCATTCAGGAAGAAACTTAATTCAATAATTGTAGAACCTTTGCAACTGCTACACATGGATTTGTTTGGACCAGTCAATGTGTTGTCTATCTCAAGAAAAAGATTTTTCCTAGTAATTGTAGATGATTTCTCAAAGTTCTCTTGGACATATTTCCTAAAGTCTAAAGATGAGGCTAGTGAAATCATCATCAATCACATAAGGCAAGTCAATAATCATACTGATTTCAAGGTTAGAAGAATCAGGAGTGACAATGGAACTGAGTTCAAGAATTCTGTCATGAGAGCATTTTGTGAGGAAAATGAAATTCTGCATGAGTTTTCAGCAGCAAGAACTCCACAACAGAATGGAGTAGTGGAAAGGAAGAACAGATCACTTATTGAAGCTGCAAAAACAATGCTTGAAGAATCTAAACTGCCAACATATTTCTAGGCTGAAGCTGTTAATACTGCATGCTACACTTAGAATATTTCTCTGGTTAATCAAGAAAGATGCATGACTCCATATCAATTTTTCAAGAATAAGAAGCCAACTCTAAATTTTCTTCATATCTTTGGCTGCAAATGCTATATTCTGAGAAATCAAACTGATCAAAATGGGAAGTTTGATGCTAAAGCAGATGAAGGAATTTTTGTTGGATATGCTGTTGGTAAAGCATATAGAGTCTACAATCTAAGAACCAACATTATTGTGGAATCAATACATGTTGTGTTTGATGATAAAAAGATTGAAGGACTGCAAGATGGAGATTACCATGAGAGCCTCAAATTCGACAATGTGGAGATGGTTAGTGATGATAGTGATGATGAAAGTGATCAAGAAACTGTATCTAAGGATAATGCAGAAAAATCCACAACCAATGAAGCACAAAACTCAACATCTTTCGAGTTACATAATGCTTCATCCGTCGGGAGGCAATCTTCGTTATCCGTCGGGAGACAACCAGCCTCAACCGTCGGTACCCAAAACTCACCATCCGTCGGGTTATCAAGAGAAGCTGGAAATCAAGATAGATCACCTGTAGAATGTTTCCCTTTCTCAAATCAAAGATCCACAAACTCAGGGGGGGGTTTCTAACAATCAAAACTCAATCACACATCAAGACAACAATGAGGCCTCTTCATCTAGAGCTAATCTACCTCAATAAAGAAAATGGACAAAAGATCACCCCTCTGAGCTTATTATTGGTGATGTTTCTTCTAGAGTTCAAACAAGGAGAGCAACTCAAGAAGAATGTCTATACAGTAGCTTTCTTTTCAAGAAAGAGCCAAAGAAGGTAGAAGAAGCTTTGTTGGATCCTGATTGGATTTTAGCTATGCAGGAGGAGCTAAACCAATTTGAAAGGAATAATGTATGGAAGCTGGTGCCCAAGCCTAAAGGAAAGAATCCAATAGACACCAAATGGTTATTAAAAAACAAGATGGATGAAAATGGCATAGTAGTCAGGAACAAAGCTAGATTGGTTGCCAAGGGCTATTGTCAACAAAAAGGAATAGATTTGGATGAAACATTTGCTCCTGTTGCAAGACTTGAAGCAATCAGAATTTTCTTAGCCTATGCAGCTCATGCCAATTTCAAATTCTATCAAATGGATGTCAAAAGTGCCTTTCTGAATGGAGATTTAGAGGAGGAAGTCTATGTCAGTCAGCCTCCTGGTTTTAAAGATCCAAATTTTCTAGAACATGTCTACTATCTTTTGAAAGCCCTTTATGGACTGAAGCAAGCACCTAGAGCCTGGTATGACACTTTATCAAAGTTCCTTTTGGAAAATCACTTCACAAGAGGTACTGTAGATAAAATTTTCTTTTTCAGAAATGTTAATGGCTCTAGTATACTTGTTCAAATTTATGTAGATGATATTATTTTTGGCTCTACAGATGAGAAACTTTGCAAAAAGTTTGCCAAATTAATGCAAAGTAAGTATGAAATGAGTATGATGAGAGAACTGACTTACTTTCTTGGTTTACAAGTTAAGCAAGTTAGTGATGGAATATTCATTAGTCAAACTAAATACATTTTTGATCTTTTAGAGAAGTTTGATCTAGTGGATTACACATCTGCAAAAACTCCTATGGCCACTGCAACTAAGCTTGAATTAAACACTACTGAAAAGTCTGTGGATATTTCAAGTTATAGAGGCATGGTTGGCTCACTTCTGTACTTAACAGCTAGTAGGCTAGATATAATGTTTGCTACATGTTTATGTGCCAGATTTCAGGCTGATCCTAGAGAATCTCACTTAATAGCTATTAAGAGAATTTTCAGATATCTCAAGGGAAAACCAAAACTTGTCATTTAGTACCCTAGAGATTCTGGTTTTGATCTAACTGGTTATTCAGATGCGGATTATGCAGGTTGTAGAATTGATAGAAAAAGTACAATAGGAATCTGTCAATTTCTAGGAAACGAGCTTGTGTCCTGGTTCAGTAAAAAGCAAAATTCAGTTTCTACTTCCACAGCTGAAGCTGAATATATTGCTGCTGGTAGTTGCTGTGTACAAATACTATGGATGAAAAATCAATTGCTAGACTATGGTTTGCAAGTTGAGGGGATTCATATTTTCTGTGATAACACAAGTGCCATTGCCATCACTGAAAATCCAGTGCAACACTCAAGGACAAAGCATATATATATCAAGTACCACTTCATAAGGGAACATGTAATGAATGGTACTGTAAAACTTCATTTTGTTCCAAGTGAAAAGCAGCTTGCAGATATCTTTACCAAGCCACTGGATGAATCCACCTTTTCAAGGTTGGTAAGTGAGTTAGGTATGCTTAATTATTCTTAAATCTATATGAGTTAATTTGCAAGCTGAAATGCAGCCAGAAATTTAATTGATTTTTCAGTCTTGGATGAAATTTTGGCTAAGTCAAAATTTACATCTCGACGGATGATCCTTATCCATCGAGTTTGATTATCCGTCGGTATACTATTTGCTAATAAAAATCAATTATTTTTCTGGAATAGTTTATGACTCGACGGATAACCGTTTATCCTCATCCGTCGAATTGTCTTAATCTCAGCCGTTAATTCCCTCTACATTATCCATCGAGTACACTTATAGTTTGTAAGCATAACACGACGGATAATGGTGTAATTTTTAAAGTTTATTTTTAAACGGCTATTTTAGGCAATTTCTATTGGTTACTTTATTTTACTTTATTATTTTTAACAGTTATATTTAAGATAATATAAAAGCTTATTCCATTTCAATTGTTTTTCTTTTATCATTCTCAAATTAACTGCTCTAATTTCATTCTCTCTCAAAGCACTTACTCTCTTTCTCTTCAAGCTCTTATTCTCTAACAATGGCACATGTTGTAAAGATTATGTCTCAAACTGGGTTCATTTATGAGAAGAACAATTTCACTGCACTGGTTAACAAGGGTATTCAGCAATCTGGTGACTATCACAAGATGATGGACTTTGTGAGGAATTGCAAGCTCAATTATGCCATGCTGGAATCTCCTACAATCTTCTGTGAAGTTGTTGAAGAGATGTGGACCACTGCTACCTACAACTCTACAGATAAAACCATCACACTCACCATTAAAGGTAAAGAATTATGTATCAATAGTGATGTTATAAAAGCATGTTTCAAGATTCCTGATAACACTGTGACCTCACCATACACTGACACTGATATTATTAATATGCTTAATTCCATGAACTATGCTCTTTCTACTTCTAAGTTAAGTGACATTAGGAGAATGGGTCTTAGGAAAGAATGGAGTTTTATGTGTGATGTTGTGACAAAGGTCTTTTCAGGAAAAATCAGTAATTTTGATTCAGTCAATATATATATGCTTAACATGCTCTATATGCTAGTTACAGATAAATTCTACAATTTCAGTGATCTTATCTTGTTTGAGTTAGGCTTTAAATTAGGAGAGTTAAATAAAAGAGGTAAAAATGTGTATTATGTTAGATTCTTTATGATGTTAGCTAACCACCTCTGTGAAGAGATTGTGCTTGAGAACCCAAACAACAAACTAGAATGTTGGGTTCAAGAGAGAAGGCTCATTGCAGATTTGAACAGGGCTAATCATCACAAGGATGTGCCATTGTTCTATTTTCCTGTAATGCAAGCACCTCAGGTAAGTGAGGTAAGTTCATCTATCCCTACCACTATTCCGACCTCAACAATTTCTTTGAGTTCTAGTGTGGCTATGGCAACTGTGTCAATGACCAAACAGTTGCCTACCCAAGCCACTATACCTGCAATTATTTCAAAATCCAAATCTAAGAAAGCCCCCTCTGGTATCTCTCAAAAGATGTCAGTTGCAAAACCCACTAAAACCAAAGAGGGGAGTGTGAAGGAGGGCAAGGTAGGTGAGGGAAGGGGTGAACATAAAAGAAACTCTAAAAATAAGGATGGAGAGTTGAGTGGATCCCAGCCTAACCACACTGCAGTTTCCCAACAAAATGCAGTGCTTCAAAATTACAAAAGCTCATTTTTAGCTGCATCCTCCCAAAAGGATGTAGTTATTGAACAAAGCTCTCAACCAAGAGCACAGGCCAAGAGGGTTAGGGACACAAGCTCACCCCAGACTTATGCCAGAAAGAAGAAGTCTAAAACCCTTGGGGTTGCGCAGCAGGGTACACACACTATGCAAACTGGTGTAAAAAACACAGTCACTGCACCTTCACAAATTCAGTTTGATGTGGCTCCGATAAATGTGGAGTCACAGCCAAAATCTCTAGTTATAGAAGCACCTCAAACACCAAACTCACCAACAAATTCTCTAGATGTGGATATGATAAACATATCAATCCCTGATTCCCCTTCTTTAACTCTATTGGGGAATCCAACATCTAGTGCAAGTGAGCATCATCTTTTAGATGATTTGTTGGATCAGTTGCCAATTCTTTCAGGAATTGTTGTATCATATGTGCCTAAAATATCCTCAATCAGCACAGAGTCAACAATAGTTTCTTTTCCCAGCTCATTCATTTCTACTCTCTCGATGGATATTGCCCATCCGTCGAGTAGTGATTGTATCCCGACAGATAAGCTTAACAGCAGTTATCCATTGGATAGCAACACCACTCACTCGATGGATATCACTCATCCGTCGAGTATCTCTGCACAACTTCAAACTTCATTTATTTTAAGTGCAGAATATTTAGTGGTTGTACAATCACTCTTAGGATTGAGAGAGAATAGTGTTTTGAGTGAGAGTCTGGGTTGCTCCCAGGAAAAAGGAGATGAAATGAGTGAAACTATGCAATCGATTTCTTCAGGATTGGCAAAAGAGAGTGAGAGGAGTCCCACCTTAGTAGGTGAAGGTGAGGGTGTGAGGGTGGGGAGCCAGGGTGAGACCCTGATGCAACAAAAGAGTGAAAACGAGAGAAATGCAGGTACTGGAGCTATAAGGATGGATGTCATTGCTAGTGAGTCAGTGAATGTCCAGGATGCAGACAAGGAAGAACTATCTCAGCATCCTAAAGCTGTTATAGATTCCACTTCCCTTGATGCTGAGGCATTTACTCACCCTGTTCCAGATTATCAACTTCTAGCTGAACAGGGCAATGACAATGCAGAAAGGATGCTCACTCTGGTGCATACCACACAGTCTATGATGAGAGCTAAGGATGCCATCACAGCTTTGCCTTCTACAGCTGGTGATGTGGACTATGAGACTGGTGGTTCAGCTGATTTCTTTGGTGATGGGAGTGGAGATAGTGAAGATGAGGCAATAGAAATAGGGGGAGAAGTAGACTCAAGTTCAAGATCAGGTATGCCATCATGGGAATTCTCAAAGCACTGTGATGAGCACTACTTCAAAACCACCCTGATCCAACTAATCAATCAGACAAATACTGCTCTTCAAACCACTACTAATGCCAGTATCAAGAAGCTCATTCAGGAACATCTAGCCTCCCTGCAACTTCAACAAATCCAGGGCTTCCAGCATGCTAGGGATGTAAACACCATGAAGGGTGATATTGAGGAGATGAAGAAGGCCATTTCAGACAAGCTAGATTCTAAACTTCCAGAACTACAATGTTTGACATCAAGAGGCAATTAAGGAAAAACTCTGATCTTGCAAACAAGATAGATGCCTTGGACACAAGAATGTCAGCCATGGAAGCATCTCTAACAGCCATTCATCTTCATCAAGCCCAACAAACAGATCTACTTTAAAAATTGGTGGTTGCTCAAACCTCCTCCTCTACTCAACTTGATGATAATAAAAAGGGGGAGAAAGGACCAAGTAAGGGGGAGGGGCTTCAGATTCAAATCAATAAAGTAATTGTGCCTTCAATTACTATCTCAAAGCCACCAGTTACAAACAGTATTGATCTGATCAATACAGCAGCAGCCAACATAAGAGCAGCTGATAAGGAGAAGTTGAGTTTAGTCAACTGGGAGAAGATTGATGAGGAAATACAGAAGAAATTTGAACTTGTCAAGGAGCCAGTTATGTCAGCCATCCATCACTCTCAAATCAAGCAAATTAGTGTGAATGAGATTAGCATGAACTATCTGGAAAGAGGACAGCCATCATGCATCAAATCTCCAAAGGCTGAAATAATTCTGAAACCAAGGGTAAACTACTCAAAATCATCATTGAAGAACCCTTTGGATACTGTGTATGAGACACCTAAGCCTGATGAAAAGAAGCTTCTGTCAAGATCAATTGCTTTCTACAAAGATCCAGCTGACTCAGCTTCAAAAAGAAGGATTGCTAAAATTTTCAGGAATGGGAAAGAAATTTGTGTGGTGGCTGGACATCCTCAATTTTCTCAAGTAAAGAGAGAAGAAAAGGCTAGATTGAAGCAGGAAAAGAAGCAAGATGCTCTGGATGCTAAAAAGACTAAACAAAAGAAAGAGCAAATTGCTATCTTGGCCAAGCTACATGCTGTAAATTCATCACAACAAATTCCTTCTTAGCCATCTGAAGTTAGTGAATCAAAGAAGCAAGTTGAATAACAGAATAAGTCTCCAAGAATCTAGGAATTGGCTAAAAGAACTAAAAGGAAATTGGACATTTTTGATAAGGAATTGGAGAATCAGTTTCCCAAGGAATCCACTCCAACTACAACTCAAGCTTCAAAACCCTCTGTGGTATTTGAAGATATCAAAGTGGTGGATCCTTACAGGAACATCCATGGTGAACCTATAGTGCCTAAGGATGAATCAGTAGAATGGGAGAACATACAAATTCCTGACTTCTATTTGCCAATCCTTAACAAGCCAAAGAGAACAAAGTCAAGAGCAGTCAAGAAAGTGAAGCTGTCACCTCTCAAATCTAAATCTCTAGTCAAAGCTCAATCTAAAGCCAATAAGGGAGATTACATGTACTTGTGTGACATCAAAGAATTTTCTGATCTAAACCTCTATCTAGATGAAGTGAGAGGAATTGATGCATACAGAAACCTACCTGAAAGGTTAGTGTTCAAGTACAAAGGAGGAAAAGAGATTCAGTGGCCACTTCATAGGATCCTTCAAGAAAGCCAAGTTATATTGATTAAAGTTTATTCATCCTTCAAGAAGAACTTTGGGTTTAACATTACTGCAAGAAGATTGGTACTGAAGAAGATTGAAGAACTAAGGAGTGTTAGAGCTAAAGATGCACTCCCAAAGACTCTAATTATCCTCTACACAGGGAGAAGAGTGCATATAAGGCCCTACTGGCTGATGGAGTTCATGGATGACAAAGTAGTGAGATGATTTTTCAGATTAGAAGACCAATTGAGCATCTCCAACAATGAGACTCTTTTGGAAATGCAAGGAAAGTTAAATCTCTCAGAATCTGATGAACTGGAATTCCACAGGCAACTCCAAAATCAGATTGAGGAAAACAACAGAAAGCTTGGAAAGAGATCCAGATCTTCAAGGAACTAGATAAATCTGCTCAGGCTAGAGGAGCATCTTGAAAATGACTGTGAGCAAAACTTTGTACATTTTGTTAATTGAAGCACTTTTCAGTATTATCTACTGTCTTTTAAAAGTTATAATTTTAAGGTGTTTTGTTATCATCAAGTGTCTCTTAATTTATGGCTACAATTCCAGTAGACATCAATTGGGGGAGATTGTTGTGTATATGTTATGTACTTGATGATTTCATGAACAAAACAACTTGGTAGATTTTACTTAGTGAAATTATGTAGCACTCGACGGATAAGGTTTATAGTCCCGACGGATGACTCAATATAGTCCTGACGGATGATGACTTATTATCCATCGAGTGAGTAGCTTATGTAACAATAAGTCAGTAGCACATTTCTGCATACACATTGTTTAGAATCTGTAGTAGTATTTGAGTCATGTTGACCTCAGTTAGATATGCAGAATAGGTTGATTAATTGTACATAGATGATGTCTTGTAATAATGTGTAAGTGAAATGAAGTCAAGTGCCTGATTACTACCCGACAGATGAGCAAACAATGAATTCGACGGATGATCAACAACCCGACGGATGATCAATAACTCGACGGATGATCATGAACCCAACGGATAAAGAATTCAAATATCTGTTGACAGTGACAACACAGTCACATGCGTCGAGTGGATGCAAATGGAATGTGATAGCCTATTCAACTGGGTTTTCGAGAACAAAGAAGCATTGCCATTTCCATACTATTTTGAAGATATTCAAAGATGCTGGAATAGAGTAATGAAGTAGCATTGTATTAGACTAGATAGTTTTTATTTTATTATCCTGTCTCATTACTTTGTAATCTTGGTGATATATATAAACCAAGAAGTAGCAACTAGGGAATAATCTAAAAAACAAGCAGAGAAATATTTGTAAGCAGAATTCTTAGCATTTCTCTGTACTCTTAGTTGTTCAACATTTGTAAGCAGCTGTGAGCAATTTGCACACAGGATTCTCTCGATATATAATATATATCTCTGGTGGAATCATTCAAATCCACTAGAAAGTTTTTAAAGACTCTTGTTTTTAATTACTTGTATTTTGATTCATTTAAGTAACTATTCCGCATTGTGCTAATCAATTCATACTTATATATATATATTCGAGTTAGAACAATTTTTATTTGAAAGAAAAAAGTTTCAATAATTCCATTCAACCCCCCTTCTGTAATTCTTGTCATATTGTTAAGAGACTAACAGCGTCGATTCATGTAAATATATGCTTTGATTGATTTCCCAAATGGTTAAACAAGTTCATGGGTTTTATTAGTAGATGTTTATCGATTTTCCATCTTCGTTATTGATGGGTTGTTTATATAGTTGATTATAATAGGTTGTAGTTGTTGAGAGTTTCTTTTTGATATATAGAGCGTCGAATTTGGTTTCCGTTTAATGCCTTGCCGAAAAAAATTCGAAACTCGCCTTTTTTCTCGGATTTTGGCCGATTTTTATGATTGTTGATTCGTTTATTGTTGTTGTTGTGTTATTCGAATTGTTGGGTTGATTTATGACATGAATATGTCGAAACCCATTCGAAACTGTGATGTTTTGAGTATTTGAGAGCTTCTCCGGAGTTCGTTCAAGTCACTAGAGAAGATGACCGGAATCTGGGCACCATTGTTGTGTTCATGAAGCATTCATGCTCAAGAACGCGTTTGATCTTCAAAATCTGAAATTTCAAACCAAAAAAAAACATTTCTAACCCAAATTTTTATAAAAATTTCTAAAATTTGAAAAATCATTTCTAATTATATACTCTTATAGTTATTTATTTAAATTAGGATTAATATTTAATTAATTTGGATATTCAATTATTTTTAATAATAATTGAATTATTCTTATTAATTCATTATTAAATAGACCGTTAAAGTGATTTAAATGAAACGAACGTGGCTAGACTCGGAAAGATGTTACGCTTCCATTAAAAATACTTTCAAGACCTAAATCCTTTTGTATCAAAAGGTCATTTATTCTATAAACTTTTCTGAGTCGTAAATTTACCGAAAAGTCGTATATTGACTTGATTTCAGTTTTAGACATACCGAGGCTAATGTTGTGATGATCTGAATTACATGTTGCATGAATTATGTGATTACGTGCTATGTGAAATATGTTCCTACGATAGAGTTATTAAGACCTGACAGAATAGATGAAGAGTAAAGTCGAATAATATTGAATAATGGGTTTGCAACACTGCATGGGCGGCAAATCCGAGAATTTGTAAAAAAGATGGTGGTGATATGAAAATTTAGAATGTCAAAGATATTGTGTTAGTGCGATGTGCTTAATTGCTAAAATCAAAGGCAAGTATTTCACCACTATTCTAATTCTAGAATAGTTTATGCTTTACTTATCAAAATGTTTACTTCTGAATGTGCAAGTATTTTCGATTATGATCGATATGGTACAAATTAAAATATATTGTCATTTCGATATAACTTGTCTTTATGATATTGGTTAGGAAACACTTATAGTAATTATTCTACTAGAATCCATTAATGTTGTTAAATAGTAATTCCTTGGTTGTTTCTTGGACAATGAGATATAATGTTTGATATTAAAGTCGATTTTGTGGAATAGGAATAATAGTTTATTGTTATTTCAGAATGGATGGTTACGTAAGAGATCCTGGCGCCGGCCCAGCGTGTGCATATATTACGATATACTGTAATATATATGATCATTTTTATAGGCCAATATGTTGCCTTTTGGGGTACCCTTTTTTTGGATGTGATTCGGCATGTCGGTGTTGCTTCGCGACTGATCATCGAAGGCAACACATGCGTCTTGAGAGATTCCAATCATTTATTGATAATCATAAAAGTCTAAATGAAAGTTTATTTCTGAATTCTTAAATAAAACTTGGTTACGGATTTGAAATGCATTTTCTCTCTGTTATTTACATATTTTGATTCTTGTTGAAATTTAAATTATTGTTGAAGCCTCTATTGCTTAATTATCAAAATATTTTAACGAAAAAGTGTTGCAAATCATCAAAATCGTTTTAATGTTATTAAAGTGTAAATTTTGATTTTTATTAAAAAAACCTGCAAATTATTTGAGGCTTTCTAATGATGTTATGCTGAATTTGCTGAGTATTTCTTTCGCTCATACTTGCATGTTTTAAATTTAATCTTCCAGTGAGAGGAATAACTTACGCAGTAAGCCGTGTAATTTGTGAAAAGCGGAGAAAGAAGTTTTCTGAAGATGGTTGGTCCAGAGTATGCGGGATTAAAGTAAGTTCTATTGTATAAAATTATTTGTATGTATATTAGTTATGTTATCGTGTATTTGAACCTAATATACTTCTTTTCGAAGTTATACTAGGGGGTTTAGTTTTGAGATTTGGATTTTGTTCAAAAACATTTTAGAAGAAGAAGGAAAAAATTATTTGTAAAATTTGGAATTCTTGTTTCTAGAACTGTAATCTGAAAAGATCTTGGTATAGTTGGGGTCGCAGATGTTGAATATTATTGCCGGGAATTGTTTATTGATTAAACAAGTTATTTTATATTGAGGTTCCATCGTGACAACCAAATTCTCTGACCCCGGATTTGGGGGAGTTACAATAATACCATGACAGGTCTACATTTCGGAATAGCACTCATCAAGATGTTATCAAATAATTATATAATAAACGCGTCACTTTTTCCACATTTATCGAATATCTTACTTTGGTCACATGGTCTTGGATACTTCTGTAGTTACTCTTTTCTTATCATATTGGGAAACACTTTCTTAAAGCTCAATTTATTTCCAGTCTTAGGTGTTTGAGAGAGCACTGTTCCTCTGGAACAATGATCGGACTGTGAACCTAATTGCATATACAGATGTGTTATCCTGCCACTCAAAGTAAGAAGTTTAACAATCTGACTTCCCAACTTCAGTCCCAGCACCATTTCATTGGTAATGTGGCCACATTTCAGAAAACGGTGGAAATAATAATTTCTTAAAATAAAGATTTACTATATATTATTTATTCATCCATCGTTACTTACTGTTTTTTCGTTCTTTTTCCTGCATTTACAACTTGTAATGGCTAGACCTAGAAGGGATGTTGCACTAGCACATGAATGAATAAATATTAATTGGTAAAAACGACAAGCAACTATGCTACTACTACCAGCCCTGAAAAATTGGAGAAACTATGGACCAACATTAGCAAAGTGTAAAAATTAATCTTTCTTGTAAAAATTTTACGCGCATAAGATCAAAACAGATTAATACATCCTCCGATAAAATTGTACCAAATATATTAGTAAGAATTTCAAAAGACTGGTATCTCAGGTCACAATTCACACTAAAAGAAACTGTGCCTAGATAATAGGTTTTGCGCGCATAAGATCAAAACAGATCAATAATTATCTTAAAAAATTGGTGAGAAAATGCTGAATTGAAAGTGTATAAGAACTTCTGAACTATTAGTGTACTACTACTAAAAGCAATACTCTGAAACACAAGAACAACTATCCTATTTATTAATAGGATTTCCTATCTAACAACAAAGTTCCAAATTGACAAAATCATGAGAAAAGAGGATTAAAACCATTGAACAATACTCATTTTTAACCAAAACAGATTGTTTAAAATATAAAGACAATATTCAATTGATCATTATTAATAAATCACACAATGTCAACAAGAGTGAAAGACAGAAATAACTAGATATAATAAACTATTAACTTATTTTACTCACTTGTTTCGCTTTGATTTTTTGAGCAAATGTTGTTGTAGAATCCAACAAATTTGGCCACTCTTTTAATTAATAGTGCACCATCAATTACACAAAAAATTTGCTCTTCGATCACTTTCAAAGCCTTCTTCATTATTGTTAAAATATTTCCAAATCATATCCTATTAACAAGTATGTGTTTGATCTTTACCTTGTATCGAGTCCATACTAATGTTTAACCAAGCAGAAAGGAGCAATATATCTTTCTTCAATCAAGAAATTTAAATTTTTGGACCTCTTTCTCTTTTTCAATTTCACAACAGCTTCTTTTTGTGATTCGGGTTGGGTGAGATTGAGATTGAGAGAGGGGTTGGGATTGACAGGGGAGTTGTTGCGAAAACACCAAATTTTCAAAATCAAATGAATATAAGTAAAGATGTAAACGAGCCATCAATTTTCTGTAAAAACGTTAAAAAATTACAACTTTGCTAAATAAATACCTAATTTTTAGATACTAAATCCCTAGTAATTTATACATATAAGTACATATTTGCTATAACAATGACTGTATTTGCAGAAATATTTATTAAATTAAATCAATTACACAATAAATCAAAAATATTACATAAAGAAAAGAGATGAAAATATACATGTCTGGAGGAGAAAAAATAAAACAACCGAAAAAATAAGTACATCACAAGAGGTAGATGAGGGTGAATAATAAGATAGCGGGAGGGAATATTCTATCCAAAAGTATATTCAAGAAATATTCCAAAATATATTCAGGGAATATTCAATCCAAAAGTATATTCAAGGAATATTTCAAAGCTTATTCATGGAATATTATCAAAATTTCCTCTTTAAATAGCCATTTCTGTAGTTTTATTTCGCGCATATAATCATTTCACCAGTAAAATTTCATAATTATCCAGAGAAAGTAGTAAATGTTCTTCATGTTCTTCATAATTAAATCGTGATTCGAAGGTATTATCGAACTCCGATTTTGGCGTGCAAGTAGTCGAATCGAAGCTCGCGACAAGTAGAATCAAGTTTTATCAACCATATCACTGTAGATTGAAGTGGATGGAAGATCTATAGTAAAATCAATTCGAAGTTTGGGTATCTCTCACCATCTCTATGTTTTCTCTATTCGATTCCTCCTTTCTCTCCTCCATCCTCTGTTCTTCTGTTCCTCTGCCATCTTCATCGTTGTTTTTCATGTGAGTCGCCGATGTGTTTCTGGTACGGCTGTTTTTGCTCGATTCTTGCTGCTCAGTCGTGTGTACATTTATGTGTATATGTATGTGTATATTTCGGTCTGTATTGCTGGTGTTGTGCATGTCGCCGCCCCTCACCATTTTCCGGTGAGGGTGGCGGCACATGTTTATGCGTGCTGTTGCCTGTTGTGTTGGGTTGTGTTTTGCTTCGGAAAAATTTAACTTCCCTCTAGTTACGATTTAAAAATTCTGATTTTGAGTATCTTCTTGATAAAAAAAAATATCAAATTTATAAATTCTATTTTATAATTTTCGAGATAGAGTAGTAGTTAAATATTTATTCTCGGGATTATTTGGATTGCGTGATTGGTTTGGAATGTGATTGTTGTATTAAGTTAGTTGCGTCAGGATGGTTTGTTGTAAGTCGGTTTTGTAATAGTTGTAACCTAAATCATACTTAAACCTGGAAAAGGTCTTGGTAAAGGGGTCGTGGTTATGTATAATTAATGATTTGGATTATGTTATGTTTATTATTATTGTTGGTGATGTCAACTCCTCACCCCGGGTTGAGGCCGTCACAGTTGGTAAGCAGTGATAAAGAGAGACAAGGGCGGGAGATTGACGTGAAATTGATATAGTTAATGGGAAGACCATCAACAAATTTAGAAAACCAAACTTTGATAGCTATAATTTTATCTAATAAAAAGAGTCTGTTGAAGTGGTTAATATTTTAAATAATAGGTATATAGAGTGACATCCAGTAATTTTAGCTATCTGCGACTCTGTAGGTGGGGGACCGTTCGTATAATACATGGACATGTGTGATCTATATTTTAAGAATTAATATTAAAGTAATAATTTTTTGTTGGTCGAATTTATTTAAATTTCAGGAAAATTATTGTGAATCGGGAAAAGTTGTTTCCATCTGAACCTTTGAAATATAAATATAGATCTAATAGTTATAATCATTTTCTACGTGATATAAGAGTTCAACCAGGATCAATATTTTCTGGGCAAAAGAAGAGGTTATATTTTTCTATTTATTATTTAAATTGATAAAATATTAATTCTGACTTGACTTATATAAAGTTTAATAAAATAACAACTTTTTTGGAGACAGATAGTATTATGATTTTGATTTTTAACATGAAAGCCAACTAAAATTTTTGTAGCCAAGCAAATTACGATGACTTAGACCAAAGAGTTTGATCGGAATTTATTATATGTATATATGTGTGAGCTTTTATAGCCAAGCAAATTATGATGACTTAGACCAAAAAATTTGATCGGAATTTGTTATATGCAAATAAGTTTGATGCACACTATATGCTCACCTTAGAGTGCACAAACCAGAGATAATATTTTACTTACAAACTTATTTAAAATTATGTGTTAGTCATGTTACTTTTTTAGTTAATTTGAGATATATTTCTCACTAAAAATTTATGAATTTATTTAAAATATAATTTTTTTATAATATTTTTACTTTTTAATAGATTTATAATGTTCACAATAAGTTATTTCTGAAAGAATATTAGGAGATAAGTTTAAATGATATTGGTTTTGTTGTGTTATTGAATTATAATTTATAACCTCAAATTGAGTGAAAATCTTGAAAACTTGACTTTCAATTTTTTATACTTTTACTTTTAATTTCATTGGATAAAAACAAAACAATCATTAATATAATTTAAACTTAATTAAATTGTTCAATCCTATTTTTATATAAATCATTCCACTTCTGTCTATTTCTATCTTTGATTTTTTTTTACACCTATTTCTATCTATGATTGATTCAAAGGAATCATGTAATCATCATATTCAATTAAAAAATGAATGCTGATTAGTTGTATCGAATTAAATCCTAAATATGTGAAATTGTAAAAAATTTAGAAAGTGATACCTTTTGTATGACTATCATGAATCAATGGGAATGGCATCTTTCTTAATAGGAAAAAAAAAAAATATATATATATATATATATATATATGTCTTTCTTCAAGAGATAACCCTTTTATAAAAGAGAACCGTACGGAATGATAGATATTTATCAAATTCGTTGCTAATGTAGAATAATAATTATATTTAAATATAATATAATATTTAGCAATTGAAATTTCAAAAAAAATGATTTTAAATTTGATTCTACTCTGAAATAATTTGAGATAAGTATGATTTTACTGTAATTCTACTACAGAACCACTTTAAACTATTTAATCAAATTTTAATGATTTTCTTAAAAAAAAACATGTGCAACTTTATTTTTAATTTGGTAATTAAAATTTGTAACTATATATCATAAAAAATGAAAAATAAATGTGTATTTACATTTTTTAAATAATATTTCTCTACGGACCTCTATATAAGGGAAAGCTCTATGGATTGTCACCCATATATATATAATTGTTATTTTCTGATCTACAATTAAATTGATAATTAATGAACTATTAACACTTGTTTTGTTGTATGATGAATTAAGGGGTATGATGAATTAATGGTGCGGAAACAACTTGATATATTACCTTAAAGAAAGTTGCCTACTCTGGCTATATAAACAACTTTGCTTCTCACAAACAGTACTTCCGTGAATATCTTCAACCAAATATTTTTGCCAATAATTAATGCCCATAAATTTGAAATGCTCATGTATTGATAAGTCAACTAAATAAGCACTTGGTAAACTACTTCTCCGGAATTGCTATTACTTGCATATGGTACCTCTTTGGTAGCACATTACGCCAATTTGCTTCAGCAATAAACCACTGATAAGTTTCTGCATCCAATATGACATCACGCGCAAAATAAAAAGCCTAAATACCCATTCCTAACTTGGTTCGTTGTTAAAAAAAGAGCTAATCGCTTCCCGGACAGTTTTTTATGCTTCACGTTTACGGTTCACATACTTCGCCTACTACGATCAAATCCCTTTCACTAGATTTGTTGGAATCACGATCTTCTTTGCTAATGCCAGAATAATCCAAGAACTCCTTTTCAGTGTCAGCGGATACAATATCCTTAACAACAAGGGACCTTATAAATTCCTCTGCTTCTTTAACGTCTTTGTTTTTTTTCAAGTATTCCAAGCAAGCCATCAAGATATCTGTGCTTGGTTGCTTCCAACCTCGTTGACACTTTGAAATGGCTCTTTTCATTGCTTCTACTGCTTTTGGAAGTTCACCACAACCAATATAACCTGTGGCAAAATAATACCATGTTGAAGGTAGAGGTTTTCCATCCTGTTTGGCTCTGTCTAGAAGAGCTTCAGCTTTCCCCATAAGACCTTTTCTGCAGTAATAACCAATCAAGAAGTTTGGAATCCGAAAATCGTAAGTCAGCTTACTGGACTCCCATTCCTCAAAGACATCCTCCACAGCTTTTATGTCATCAAACTTTAAAAGCGATGGGATCATACGTATATACCCGCTATTGTTTACCTTTTCAATATTCTTATACAGTTCCCAAACCCGCATTACTTCAGCTTTATTACCCAAATTTGAATATTGTGTCAGAAGGAAATCAAATCCAGTATTCTTTTTGTGTGCCGTCAGTATTAATCCCTCAGCTTTCACCAACATCTCCAAAGCCTTGTCTACACAACCAAGTTTCATATATACATTTGCCGCAATGGTATAGGTGTTCCAATCCAAAACCAGCTCAGGATCAGATTCAATTTTTTGAAGTATCAAATCAATCTCTTCAGTGTCACTGCTGCTGGAACAGGCTGTTAGCTGGATGCTATAGGTAACTTTGTCCTTTTTAATGCCTTTCTCTTCCATATCATGTATCAAAGACTTTGATTTTTCATAGCTTCCAGTCTTACAATAGAGGTTAAGCATGACATTATAGCTAATTGTGTCCATCTCCAGTCCCAAAGCCCTAATTTTCTGCATGAGGTCCTCTGCTCGTTCCAAAGATTTTTCTTCAGCATAACAGTGAAGAAGTGCACCATAAACCTCCACGTCTTTCATTTGTCCTGGGATGTTATTGAAATAGATCAAAGCTTGGTCAATCCCATGAACTTTATAGGTCAAGTCCAGCCGGATAGCCATATCAGCAGGTGAAAGTTTAAGACACAGAATGTCACTCATCCACTCAGAAACCTGATATAACAATAAGAAAGACTTGAACACAAAACTAATCTAGAATACAAGGGTACTTGACAGATTTACATATTTACAGAGTAAATAAGAATATAAACTTGTATTTACAAGAACTTAATGACACAATTTGTTATGAATGCTTGAGTCTAAATGTAATGTTCTACACTATATTTATATCGCTACCTTCTATTTGCATACACATCTGATCTCTATCTATATTTCTAACTAAATGCCAGATATATGCTGTGACTAGCTTTCACTTCTACACTAGAAGCTTTTATGTGTGCTGATCTGTGATGCTGACTTTTCACGAGATAACTCTGATGCTTTACCTATTCATTATCAGTACTGATACATATATTTAAGACCTTCATTGGATGAATTCAAGTTAGCAAGTTGCTTTAGCTTGACAAGAATTCTACAATCATAAAAAGGATGAATTTTGACCTAGTTCGGTGGTACCGGTAAGTAGATAAACGTGAGCAGAAAGCCAGAAACATTTGCAGGGGAACATACATATTTAGAAAGACGTGTATTAGTTGAGGATATAATAACTATATCTGGGACTTCTTAATTCTTATTCCTGGTAACTAAAAAAGCAAAACCAATAACCACATATGGTTCAAATATTATAGTCCTATACAATAAAATATTATTGTCCTCCACACCAATTATTTTTTCATTCTACCTCGTTCAACCAAGAAATGAATTTTGTAAGGAATTAATCTTTACACTGATTCGGTCATGCTGAGGATAGCAAGTAATATCCTTCTCACAAGTATTAAAAAAGTAGTTCTGTTGCTAGCTTGTGGTAGGTACTGCTGGGTTTATAGTGCACTTTCTTCTTTGAAAACCTTGGATCCACACAGGAATACTTAAAAAGTTACAACATATAAACTTCTTTCATAATCCACCCCTCTTACCACTAATACAGAAATCCACTCCACATTTACAATGCATTCCTGAATTTAAAATTGGAAAAAAGAAAGGAAGATAATCAATAGGAATTTCTTTTTCCCAAGTCATGTTGCCAGTTTTCTTTTAATCAAATAAAGGACAAATCCGAGAATTATCTTCCTGGTATTGGATAATGAGTAGAGAAGTGGATAGAAGCTCTCGCATAACCTTTCCATCAGCACCCTTGCCTTGCTTCGTTAAAAAAAATTATTCCTACTTCTGTATCCACACTTTCTCTAATAATATCTTTATAAAACCTCAAGGCCAAATGATATAATTCCAGAGTACCTCAAAAAATACATAAACTTTATCCTCATCCCAAGCTTTATTCTATCTTAATAACTTAAGCCATGTTTGTTTGATGGTATTAAGTAGGGGGTAGGATTGTAATCCTTTAAATTTTATAATCCCATGTTTGTTTTGTAAAAAAACTAGTGAAGGATTATCTAAGGATTATAATCCTTTAAATTATCCAATTCCATCTTTGTTTTGTTGGAGTATAGTATAGGACTATAATCCCCTCTAATACTTGGTGGGAGGAGGTAATGTTTTATTCCCTTTACAAATCATTTTTTAAAGGATTATAATCCCCATAGGCCATGTTTGTTTTGTGTGATTATAATCCCGAGATAATAATCCGGGGATAACTAATCTCATCAAAATTAGTCTATGGATTAAATAATCCTATCCTAAGTTTGTTTGGAAGGATTAAGTGTAGGATTGGAATATAATCCTTTAAAACTTTATCCTATGTTTGTTTTGTGGGATAGTACTTGAGATTGGAATATAGTCCTTTAAATTTTTCAGTGGGATAGTACTTGAGATTGGAATATAGTCCTTTAAATTTTTCAAACTTATGTTTGTTTCAAATGGGATAACAATGAGGGGGATTATAATCTTTTAAAAAATGACTTGTAAGAGAGAATAAAACAATACCTCCTCCCACCAAGCATTAGATGGGATTATAATCCTATCATTTTCTCCAACAAAACAAACATAGGATATGATAATTTAAAGGATTATAAACCTTGGATAACTCTTGACTAATTTTTTACAAAACAAACATGGGATTGAAAAATTTAAAAGATTATAATCCTATCCCCTGCTTAATACCATTAAACAAACATGGTCTTATGTCATGTTTATAAGATTATAATCCCCTCATTGTTATCTCATATGAAACAAACATAGGATTGGAAAATTTAAAGGACTATATTCCAATCTCAAGTACTGTCCCACAAAACAAACATAGGATAAAGTTTTAAAGGATTATATTCCAACATTACACTTAATCCTTCCAAACAAACTTAGGATAGGATTATTTAATCCATAGGACTAATTTTGATGGGATTAATTATCCCCGGATTATTATCCCGGGATTATAATCCCACGAAACAAACATGGCCTAAAAGTCTAATATTATCTTTCATTATAGCTCCAATTCTAAACCACCTCAATTACAATCCCGTAGGTAAATTTTAACATCAAGCATGTAATCGAATCACATTAAAATTTTCACAATTATCAAACACACAATAAAGAAGCAAGCATACATTGTACAATATCGAAAATGTACCTCGAGCGAGTGTTTGAAACGTCTGTACTTTCTCAATTCCCGAATAATCCGCTGAAGGCGCACCTTATTAACACTCTTACCTTCCGAAATCCACTGATCAAGAATGGGAACAATGGAGACGGTCCAGTCACCAACAGGAGAGATTCGCCTGTACAAAGAATCGTCATCGTTTTCGAATGATCTCCTGCCTCTTCTAGGCGAAGAAGAAGAAGAAGAGTTGTATGCGGAGAGTTTGTGGAAATGAGTAGAAGGAGAGTAATTGAAAGAGCTAGGGTTTAGGGTTTTAGATAAGTTTAGATTATGATTAATTAAAGCATTATTTGTAGGATAATAATTGTTAATAAAAGAGGGGTGGAGAGTGGTAGTGGTTTGAAATGTGGGAAGAAACATAACCATTTTGGAATGATGAGATCGAGATGGTTGTGGGTGGGGTGTGTATGTATGATGTATGTATCTGTTGGGTTTGGTTTAGTAGAGGGAAATGAAGCTGGTGCACGGATTTTGGCACTAAAGATGGAGAAGGGGCTGGGGTGTTCATTCACCCAGTTCGTTCCAAACATTTTATCAATCCGATTCTATTAAGTAGATTTCAAATTTTTTAATTCAAATTGTGAAAAATATATTTGTAATCAATCCTCTCCCTTTGTATATTGGTTTTCGGTTTGGGTTGATTTAAAGTTTAAATCAGTTAACAATATTATATATACTACCCTGTAACTCGTGTGATACACGGATTGTTTTTAACATTCGATATTTTTTAATAATATATTTTATAATATAATTTTTAATAGTTGAAAAATAAATCGAAAAATATAATAAATTATAACAATTTATGTTTTATAATAATTTGAAACTTGACTGAAAATAAATAATATAATATAATATATTGTTTAAATAAAGAATATAAAAGTTTAAATATAATAAACTGTTGACGGGGTTCGAACCCTAAATTCATGAGAGCAGTTTAAATATTAATATAATAATATTTTATTATTGTATCCAATGGTTCTCATTTTTCTGACTTTAGATCTGACCGTTGTTATTTGTCGTAGCAAACCACTTTACCGAGCAACTACCAAACAACTATACCGAGCAATTACCAAATAGAGGGTGTTCTGTTTATAATAGTATAGTATAGATTTATAGAGAGAAAGTGTTTCAAAAATTCGAATTATAGTTAAAATACGTAATATCCTAGAATTAAGTGATAATTTTTTATTTTGACTAATATTATAAGTTTAGTAATGTATATTGTGTCATAATTCAATTACACAAATACAAAATATAAAAATAGTTTTATCGGTTAAAGTATGACATATTGTATAACGTAGTTGTATCTAATATATAAATATATTTATTTAAATTATTGAACAAAATTAGTGGAAAAAAAGTTATTGAACAAAATTTTTAGTTTAAATATGTTGGGTTGGCCAAAAAAAATGTAAAATCAATACTCAGCATGTTTAATTCGGTTTGAAATGATTTTAAATCAATCAAGTATCGGATTTTATTTATTGGTTTGGTCGGTCGAACAGAGAATTGGGTCGGTTTAATTTGTGAACTCATGAACACCCCTGTAGCTAGAGACGGTCTATATTTAGTCTATAATTTAATGTGAAAAAATCTTTTAAGTATATATTTATGTTATGCTTCAAAATTTGAAAATGGAGAAAAGAGAGAGAAATGATAATTTTAAAATTTTATTTTCAAGGCGTGTTCCCGAGTTTTTTTGTGAGAGAAGAGAAATGATCCAGAGAGAAAATTTCTTATAATTTCTCCGCAAACTTTCTTCCCAAAAATGGGAAGATTTGGAAAGATCATCTCACATTATCTTAATCTTTTTGGTCACATTCTCTCTTCTTTTACGCAAACTGGGGAGCACACGACTAATTTATTTGTTTTTACTATTTCTCTTTTTTTCTCTCCCATCTCTTCTCTTCTCTCCCAAAACATCTCGGGAGCACAGCGTTAAAAAGTACGAGATGATACTTATTTTGCATAAATGAGAAAGCAAAATGAGAATAATATTTATTAAAATAACTAGGCTTATATACCTTATAGCTAATTAGTATATGTCTTAATAAAAGTTTAGGGTGAACGAAATTCGAATCCATGATATAAAATGACAAAAATAAAAATTTATCACTTAAGTTATCTGATCAGGTTCGAGAATGATTAATTAAAGAACAATGCTATGGAGCTTAGTATAGATCTCAATTTTATTCCCAAATTAAACTTGACATTGACATGTTTTAATTGATGGAGTTCATATAAATATACAGACGAAATCCTATTAATTTATAAGGGAATACCCAATAACTAATTGACAACCCATCATTTCTGAATTATTTTGGGAACGATTTTGGAATCTCTGATATTTACGAAGAGAAAATGATTCAAATAATTCATTTCGGTGCTTAGAGAAATAGTTTTATAGGTAGAAAACTTAAAATGAAAAAATTGTAAAGGATAGACATCATCATATAAATTAGGGGAGAGTATTGGCCGGTTCGGCTCGGTTTTCGGATAAAACTGGAACCGCAACTATATGCTTTCGGTTTCTAAAATTAAAAACCGCAACCGTCGGTTTGGATTCGGTTTCGATTTAAAAAATACTAGTTCGGTTATAATCGAATCGGTTTTAGTTATAAAATCGAAAAATATAAAAATAAAAAATAATATACAAACGAGACATATTAATGCGCAAAATAAACTAATAAAATAATTAATTTTTCGACTTCCAGCCTACTGTCTACCTGGATGGATTCAAAGAACATGGTACAGTAGCGTAGAATATATCACTTTAACTAGTACCCCGACTTAATTGTAACAAAACTAGGTACAAATTAACTATTCTACTGATTCATGATATTTTTTTTAGGGTTTTGAGAGTCGACCCCCGAAATTAAAGTTTTAGCCACCATTTCTTTATTTTTCAACCTTCATCCATCAATCGATCAAGCCCATCTCGCTCCCCGTCTCCTCTTTTATTTATCTTTTATTTTTTTCAATAAAACCAATATCTAATCTCTTTCAGGTGAGATATTGTCGAGTACCTTATTATCAAGATTGTTAGTCGTGCCCATCTTTTTGGGATGTTTGTGTTTTGTGTCGTGATGTTCTTATGTCTTTTGTTACCGGTTTCGGTAGTCGCTCCGAGAAGGATTTATATGGCTTATATCAGATATGGGAAGGCGGTAGATATCGCAAAAGCTTACATTTCACAATAGAAAAGTGTTCGTATTTTAGGGGTTTTTGTTACTATAATATCAATTGATATAACTGATAATTCTGAACATTGGGCTAGATATGGTGCTTATGTGAAGGTTAATTGTGTTACTACTAGTTTTGAAATTGATGTAGGTTGAATTACTCGAAATGTCATTGTAATACTTTTTAGTTTAAAAAATTTGAATATTCTATGTGTTAAACAATCTGAAAACAAAACAGCTATTTAGTTAGCTAGATTTTTATTTCACAATCAGGTTGTAGTTGACAGTTCGGGGATTTGACCTGGTTGGGATTCAATATTTTAATGAAATTTTCACTTTGTTCGTAAAAGAAAAACTATTCTACTGGGAGTATTTTCTCGACCTTTTTACAAGGTCAAAATTTTCTGTACAACTAATCATTTTGCTGCATTAAATTAGTAGTACACATTTTGAATTCTGGATAGTAGTATGAACTATGAACTATCCGAAACATATCTTACCCCCTGATGTGTATTATTATTTAGTATTCTTCGGTTATTCAAATATATATATATTATTTTTTAAAATGTATATAAATTATATATAATATTTATTACTTAATTATTATTTTAATAATCGGTGCGGTACGATTTTAATCAGTTCGGTTGAGATGTGTAACCAAAACCCAACTAGATCGATTTTTAATTTTTCAATTTCAGTTTCGATTTTGGATCGATTTTACTCGGATCAATTTTCTCCGGGTTTTCCCGATTTCGGTTCTAATTCGATTTTGTGCTCTCCCGTAATATAAGAGTAAGTCCAACAATATCCTAGTAAATGGTTTATAAATATAATAAAATATTGCGTTGTAGTGATTTAAGACAATTTTATTGTATATCAACTCCAATAATATGTCTTATATTTGTGCCTTATTACTAAAATATTAATATATTTGAGGAGAGAAAATAAATGATGAGAGGAGAGATGTGTTAAAAGTGAGGGCAATAAATTTTTAACTGAAATAAATGAGATAAGGCATGTTTAGTGGTGTCTTAAAAATGAGGCACATAATAAATATCCTAATATTTTAAGACACCACTAAAATATTATTGGAGCACCTTTTTATTTAAAATGTCTCAAATTTTAACACGCGACAAATTTTTAGGATATTTTTGGATTTACCGTAAACAAGGAGCACATACAGTAATTATTTAACAGGCATGGGTTCAGTTGATGTGTTATGTGCAGCACGTGTACATAAAAAGTTAAAGTTAAAAAACACACAAACTACAACACTTGTAAAGTTACCGAGCAAAAATGGATTTAAATAAGGTGGGCGCCCCCAACCCCCCCAAAACCAGCTTCCCTTTTGCGACTATATCGACGAACCCACTTCAACACTCCTCCCTCTTTCAAACTCTCGGTTTGTTTTTTTACTTCTTTTTTTTTTTACTGTAAATAAATCTGTTTAAACTTCATTTTTAATTTTATGGCTTCCTTCTTTTTTGTTTAATTTGTTGTTGGTATTGAGTTGATTCAACTGAAATCAATATTTATTATTATGTTTTTATCTGCATAGTTTTTTTTTTGCTTCGTGTTGTTCTTTTCTTGTGATTCTTGTTTGTTTTAGTAAGAATAGAGTTTTGGCATAAAAAAGGTGTGATCTTGATGTTATCAGTTACTATCATTTACAGTGTTGGCATGTCTTTTTTGTACTTTGAATGATCTAAGATGTCTAACTTGATGTTCTTTTGTCTTTGTTATTTTCGGCTTAAGTCTTACTTCTAATTTTAAGGTCTATCACTCTGTATGTTTAGGTTATGCAAGTTCAGCAATGTAATTGCTCAAAAGGACTGATATATTGACATGTAAATATGAGTTAACTAAGTAAAGAACAAAAATTAATGAATTTTTTTAATCCAGGCCTCCGGGGTGATAATTTTTATCCCTCTGATTGTTTGCGCACGCAATTTGGGTTATTTTTACTGAGAAATGATAGTGATAAAACATGTGTAATCTTGATGTTGTCTGCATAGAGTTGGCATTTTTTAGCACTTCCAAATAATCTAGAGATGTTGTTCTTCCCTGTTATCTTGCGCCTTAACATCATTTTTAATTATGTGGTATATCATCCTTGTATCTTTATTTGACGCAAGCGTTGCAGTGTATTTACTCAGAAGACTTATACATTGATTTTGTTGTCTCGAAACTTTATATACATGGTATTAAAATGCAACTTTGGAATATAAACTATGTAGAAGGCAAAGTAATCTATTAGGTGCTAAGTAGAGGCGAGCTACGTGATCTGCTATAACATTCACTCCATATATAAAGTAACGTTTGCAGGAATGATAATGTACTTGCTGAGATAATAACATGGTTATGCATTGTCAAGCGAAGTAAATGTATTATTTAGAAGTTTTGAACTGATTATAGACAGATGTTGCTTGATGAACTTCTGGAGTACTGTGGATCTTTAACAAAATCATTACTATTGCAGTATCTTTATTACAGTATCTTATAACAATATAAGATCCTAAAATCATTCCCATTATTATCATGAGTCTAGAGTTGTCAAATTTTCACACAAGTTACTAGTCATTACGTTAACTAATATGCAAGATTTTCTGTTTGGACATGGCTTGAAGATTATGAACTTCAAAATTATTTTCTCATTAAACTGGAAAAGTTTTTTTTTTCAGCCAGTTCCACCTAAATTATGATAAACAAAATGTACACTTTTACTGCTTCAAAGTTATATATTTTCCACTAAAGTTTGTTTCTGTATAGTCCTGTGAAAGCACAATAAATCCATACCTAAGTGAACATATCACAAATTTCTGTTTCTTGAATATTAAGTATTGGTTTCAGGATAACGTAACTCTGTTCATACTCCTTTCAGAACAAATCTTTGAAATTTATGAGCATATGAACTGCTAAGAAATTGATGGCATTGTACCTGTCATTTTCTAGAACAGTATTGGTCAAATTGTTGTATTACCAAATTATGCCTCAGATGAGAGTTAGGGAAATTTTTATCCTATTTATTGGTGGTGATGATGTTGTAAAAAATAACTATTCTAAATCCTCGAAGGGGTTCTAAGTTCTAAAATAAGGGTGGAGACATCTTCACCATTATTCAAGATGAGATAATTGTATCATTTTTAATTGTTCAAATGTCTCTGTGCAGTGTAAGATTTGTTATTAGGCCATTTTAGTTGATGATTCTTGCCAATGCTATTATAACATGTCCTTAACAAAATCCTTGATAATTCGAAAAGTAAGGTTGCTGGTCGTATAGAGAGCTGATACTTTTGTTCTTATGGAATGTCATTGAACTGGCGATATACTAAAGAATCCGTACAATTGATGTCAGGACCAAGACACAAAAGGCCAGAATATCAAACCCAAAATGTCTGTAGTGACAAAGTTACGGTGTATCACTCTAGATGTCACTGGCACATTAATAGCTTACAAAGGGGAGCTTGGTGACTACTATTGCATGGCAGCCAAATCTGTAGGACTGCCATGTCCGGATTACAAGCGTGTACACGAGGGTTTTAAAATTGCATACACAAAAATGGCAAAAGAACATCCATGTTTTGGGTTTGCAGAGAAAATTCCCAACATTGTGTGGTGGAAAACTTGCGTTAGAGATTCTTTTCTGAAGGTAATTCTTTCATCTAGTTTTTCCACGACTTGCAGTCTACAGGTTGCTGCCAATTATTGCTTTCAGATCTTAAAAAAACTATACATGTGTGCTACCTTATTCCCCCTCCCCTATATGCTAAATCGTCTCATTATTACCATCTAATATAATGAAATTGAATTTTTATTTTATAATACTCTGACTATTTTATGCTATAGCATAATAACAATGGTAGAGATGGTTGCATTGCAAGTCTAGAGAACTAACAGCATAAAAAAAAGAATACACAGTATTCTCTGTTACATAATTGACTCACTGAGAAAGGGACAGATCTTACTAGTAACCCCTAGTTTTTAGTTTCACATAACAATTTGAGTTTTATTCGCTCATTAGCAATTGGAATAGGCTTGTAAACAACTAAACTGTACAAATGTTTTGATACTCCGAAGATTGTTTCCTTGAGTTTCTATTTTATGTATAACCCACCATCCCTAGATGTAATGTGATGGATGCAAATAATAAGACCAAACAACTAATATCGTATGTTAAAAAGAAGTATAAGGGTAGAAAGGACATAATGGAACGGAAGGGCAGGGAAGGGAATTCACAGGGAAATTGAAGGGCAGAAAGGTCATTACAGAGGAGGAAAGAATAAGAGGCAAAGAGGGACGAGAATTAGGGTTATGCAGATGATTCTTAGCTTCTTTATTTTGGGTTTGGGAGAGAGCGGACCTCTCGAAAGTCCTTCCTTATCTGTATTTTTCATTTTAAACACGGTTCATTTGATGGTTGCTTGAACTTAGTCTCTAAGTATTGTAATCGATTTACTAATTTAATCAAAGTGCTCTTCAGTTTATTACAGTGTTATTTATAATTAGTTTTTGTTCCACATAGATTCAAACCTTCAGGTGATGGAACTATATACTGAGACGAAGACATCTAATTTGATATCATTCCATTTTCAAGCATCAGGTTTTTTTAAAGGGTGAATCGTATTTTTATTTTTCCAGGCAGGATATGATTATGATGAAGAGACATTTGAAAAAGTTTTCAAACGCATATACTCCACCTTTGGGTCTGCTGCGCCTTATTCTATGTTTTCTGATTCCAAGCCTTTCCTAAGATGGGCCAGGAAAGAAGGATTGCTGGTTGGACTCATTAGCAACGCAGAGTATCGATATCGGGATGTTATTCTTCCAGCAATGGGTTTAAATCAGGTAAATATGCATAGATAAGCTCAGAACGACCCAACTAATATCATTTATACTGGATCATTGATTAAGTTCTACATGGTAAATGTGATGACAGTTGAAGTTTCTTCCATTATATGATCGTGATAATTTTCTTAAATGACCTGTCAACTTTTAGGGTTCAGAGTGGGACTTTGGCGTGTTTTCGGGTCTTGAAGGAGTTGAGAAGCCTGATCCAGAAATTTACAAGATTGCTCTGGAGAGAGCAGGAAATATTGCACCAGAAGCAGTTCTGCACATCGGAGATAGCATGCGTAAAGACTACGTGCCTGCAAAGAGCATAGGGATGCATGCCTTATTGTTGGATAGATTTAAGACACCGGATGCTCAAGAATGGAGGAAATCTGGTGCAACTGTGCTACCTGACTTGGTTGCCGCACAAGAATGGCTCAATTCCAAGCAGTCTACTATTGAGTAGCCCGAGCTCTGTAATATGTTCAATGTATATTTATTGTGCTAAACTTCTGTGGGATTGATGAGGGTGTAGAAAATTCACCTAAGACAAGCCTGGTTGACCATGGCACCCTATGAAATTTGATCGAGATGGAAAAAACTGTGTTTCTGTAACTAGATCGTCTATGTACTTGTTTTTTCAGGTGCTTGTTTTTCAGAGGCATGAATATCCTAACCAGAACAAAACTAATTCCATGTGTATATTCTAGGAATTGTAAATCTGAAGCAACCTGCAAACAGGAATGAAACACAAAATGGACGAAGCGAATGCTTGCTGTTAATATGTGATTTTGATCAATTAGCCGCTTAGCAGGCATGGAATCTTGGTATGAAAAAGTTTATAACTGAGCTTGAAGCTGAGCATCGTTTGTAAGCATGTCAGGCATCTTAACTTACTATCAACCACACAAGCTACATAGTCATCAATTTTGCAGATCTTCTCAGTGTGCTGAGGTCTGGAGAAGCCTGGACTACACCGACTAGCCGTGCAAAAAAATTGATAAGTGGGAGTAGCATTTATGATTTAACTCGTAAAAAAATAAACTGGATTTGACCAGAAAAAAAAAATTAGGTCATGACTTTCACTTGTAGCAGAACTGATGCGATTGTAGCAAGTTATAAGGTTGCAATAAATTTTATTATGTGATTTTCTATTAGCAGGATCTGCGAGGAACTAGCCTGATCTACATAATTTTACTTTTTATGGCATGATACCAATGATGAGATTCAAGTAGACAAGTATTGAGTAATGTTTAAACATGTCCCTAAACTGTCAAGAAATCATTGTCACAACGAAATTAACACATATTTGGTTTATTTTATTCTTGTAAACAAGTTAATACTTATCAAATCTTGATTCTAATACTTACCAGTATTTAACAACTAACTATATAAACTTGTGACCAACTTAAATTTGAGGCGTGCAAGTTCCCTTTTTTCCTAAATATTATACAAACATCTGAGTTAATTAATACGCGGTACTGAATTCTTATAGTTTAAAACTTGTCACTGAAACTAATACAAGAGAAAATGCCCTATTTAGAACCAAATGGCAGAAGAAACTGGGAGATCTAAATGAGACTATTTTAAGGATGTTCTTGCAATTAAGCAATTAAAACATATTGTACACCTATTTACAAGGAAATCGTTTAAAAATGTCCTTCGGTCCTTACATGTTCTTGTTTGGTGAAAAATAATGAGTAATACTAGAACCACGTTTAGTTGTATTATTAGCGCGCTTTTGAGGTCGGAGCCAAGCACGAACTTCTTCTTGAATTTCCCGCGGTAACTCGTCGACTACATTGGGATCAATCTCATCAATTTTATACATGCAAGCAACACGACTCTGGTCAGCACTGTGATGCATATTCCTGATTCCACCACTTTCTAGAGGCACGGTGTCATCTGCCTTGCCTTTAAACAGTCCAAATTGGCTACTTAGTCTTGGGCGCAATCGTGCATAGGTAAGCGGAAAAACGTACAGATTTAAATATGCATGATTTTTGAATCTTATCATTACCTGAACATGAGGACTCCGCTGTTTCTTGAATAGCATTCACGGTCTCTTCTTTCGGCTCCTGAATTGACGAAGAACAATTTTGTGTTTGAAAGAATTGCAGAATAGAAGATGTTCCCTGCTGCAAACAGATGACACTACCAGGCTAAGAATTTATACAATAATGAACGGAAAATACACAATGAAAGGAACAGAAACTACAACAACTGCTGGATGGATTAAGCAAATATATATATAACTATATACTATAAATTTGATTAGTAAATTGAAGGGTTGATCTTTTACCCAAAATTTACAGTGATCAATTTCACCATTTTTTTCCAAGGGATAAAAAATATATTTCATTCAATTTTTTTAGCAGATATTGTTCACTATGTACAGTTACATGGCAGAACATTTTCAAATAAGCACGCCTAGGGACAAGTTGAACCCTAGCATTAATACGCGTAAATTTTAAAAAAACAAAATATTCAAATCATTACTGTTTAGTTTCTAATTTTTAGATGCTGAACTCTGCTCAATTAAACAACAAGGGCCCTTGGTATCAGCACTGAAACGCCAATACTGTATATTTAATGAAACTCCAGTTTTGAATTGTTCAGTATATTAATGCTATAAGGGTTGAAAGATTAATTTTCTAAATGTTCATGTTACATACATCCATGTCCATAAACATGCAAATCTAGATTGTCATTTAGAACATATAGGTAAAAAAAGTGGGGGTCCAGTTCAAAAATGTGAAAGAAGACAGTATGTCCTAGACGTAATAGTTAAGCATCAATGAAGAACAATCACAATAACAACCTTTTCTTTAAATGCCTTCCCTTTCTGGTCTTGTGACCTGTTCCCACTAATAGCATCTTTTATTACAGTTTCTTCCCCAACGGAGTCCAGTTGTGGCTCATTTTTCTTAGCTGGAAAACAATTATTAGATCATATATAAAAATGAAATAGATATTATAGACAGGGGGAAAGAAGGACGAATAAATATCGATCAATAGAAAACCTGAAGTTGATGAAGGCAAACTTTCTCTACAGAAGCTAGTTTGTGTCTGTAGATGAAAAACAGGATAAGTTCTAGTTACAAACAAATCTCCAAGTAATGATATTTCGCACCATAAAAAAGTGGGACTTCAGTAAACAAAAACCAAATTTGACTACTGGTACATAAATATGGCAGCAAAATAATCAAATTGCATAAACTGACTTGTTATATATTGGACAGATTGTGGTCTCTAGTGTATTAATACTATGAAATTGTTGATATATGACCACACTCACACACCCACCTCGTGAGGTTGATACCATTAAGCTCAAGCCGTTCAATTAGGATCGAAATTTTACACAAGTCAAAACTAGACTAAAATATTCATTTTAACTTCACTGCTTGTCAAATTTACATAAACAACCCCAAAGAGTTGGTCTATTTGTTGTGGGGTGAACAAATATAGATCGGAGAGTTTGAGGTTATAGATCAATGCCTGTAATAGACAGAAAACAACTCTTCAGTTTTACCGACCTACTACCTAGTGTAGAAGCACTCATTAACCAGGTGCCAAATCTAGTTTGGCGATAAGCACCAGCGTTTTCTTCGCAAGGGCAAACTATTATACCACTACCTCATACAGATTCCTGTACATAAAAGATTGTTCACCTATATTTCATTCTAGAACCAATATAAGGCCAAAAACTAAACGTTATACAATTACAGAAAAAGAGTACACATCAGAGCTGCTTAGCAACTTGATATGGTGGAAAAAAAAACTATGAATTCAGAAAGGTGTAGTGTGGCACTGCTGCGAATGCAGCCATTTCTATGGTAAGAAACCATGAACCTACTACTTGATACTAAAGTATATAACTTGATAAAAAAAATGAAAATTGGTCGAAATCATTTGTATAGAAGTAACACACACAAACCTTCTCTTCAAACATTCTACTTTTATCATCTAGGTGAGCTTGCATCACAATATTCATCACAATATTCATCTTTGTCCCATCCTTAGAGCATTCTGTTTCTGGCTCTAGTAGATGTTTCCTTGAAGAGCTTTCACTTCCTACTGAAAATTTTATACAATCTGTGAAATGTAGGTTCAGGGAATGAAACAAAGGTCTTTGCAAAATGCAGACCAGCACAAGTACCTGAGGGTGATAATGCTGTAGATTCATGAATTTCTTTGTCATCAAACTCTTTGCTTGAAGGGTACCGCTGATCTTGACTATGGAAGTATTTCATGATTGAACAGGTGCCCTGCCAAGAGCATTTGTGAAACACTATAAACACTCAATATTATACTTATACGTACACTGTTAAAGGGAAGAAGTGAGTCCAGAAAAAAAAAGGAATAAGTGTTTTCCTATAACAAAAACTCTATCCACGGTAATGTGTGAGCAAAGAGATGATGAGGAAACTAATATTTAACATATAATTGAGCTTACAGATGGTATATCAACTATTTTACTAGCTGAAATAGAAAGATTAGTGATTCCCCATCCACTGCACCCGTTTCCATGAGCTTTACTACTTGAACTGAGATATTCACGTAAGCCAGCCTGAAAAAGGTTCAAGGCATCTTCTAGAATCTTGTTAGTCCCATATCTTAGTGGACATGACTTTGAAGGGAACTTTTTCTGGGACTGAGCCTCATTTGCCTGCAAAAAACATATGATCAGCACATATAGCAAGTCCTCAACATTTTTGAATACTTAACTCAACAATGCTTGTTACCCCAAATAAGTTATGTATGTCTAACTGGTATGAAAATTCTAAGTCAACTGATAGCAACATTGTTTAATGAGCAAGAATGGGGTGTTGGGGCATATTCACACACACACACACACAAGACAACCTTGCTAGCACTAGCATGTAGGGTGAGTGTCTGGGCAATCCTTTTATTCTGTTCCAAATCTGCTTCAAGGCGCTCAGCAAGTTCTTCAGAAAATTTACTAAGCCAGCGTTCAATCTGGAGGATAAACAGTTGTATGAGTAAAGAGACAGAAAATAGGTATTAAATCTCAAGGGATATGCATGTCTCCGTTATTATGTCACTAACAACTTACAAACTGTGTATGCAGCAATAAATATAAATCGACAATAAAATTCAGAAATTAACTACTTAACATGGCAAATATAAAAATTAAAAGCTAGCTAGGCAAGCCAAGAAATTTGAAAAACAAGAATGATAATGCATACTATGCGTTGAGTTAATAGTCATATAAAAAAAGGAAGAGCTGAGTATTTTCCAATTTACACATTTAAATCAACTATACAAAAGTCTGGGTAGACATTAAAACTTTACAATCAGAACACCTCAACTTTGAACCACCCCTTAGTTTAAACAAAAGATACAAGAATCACCACAAAAGAGAGAAAGACTTACCCCGTCAATTGTCTTTAGACAATTACGTCCCGGAAATGTTTTCCCAGTACCATGACTCTTAGGAAGAACACGACTCTCAACCTCATCACCATTAATCCCTCTGGCAATGTTCCATAACCAAGTACTGTTGTGCATGTAAAAGGTGAAACAGATATTAGTACAAAATTCAAATCTACTGAATCTTAGATGACACGCTAATGGAAATACAATATATATGATATTTACAAAGAAGTTACATCCTTCGCCAGGAATCGTAACATGTTCTTACAGGATTATTATAACTTCCTTGTGCAGAAAAACTTATATGATATGAAGAAATGAACATCATTAACTAAACAGTGCTCAAACCATAATACTAATACATGTAGAAATAGTTGGAAAGGAAAGAAGTAACATTTAGGTCACGAACAGTATAACTGTTTAAAATATATATTAGACAGCTTCTCTAAACCTCGAGGTAGAATGTTATTTCTGAGGTATTTTTTAGAGAAATTTGTATTAAAATTGTATGCTTTATGTCTATCAAGGGACAGAAACAGAACTCAAATTGCTCTGGAAATAACAGTTTTCTCAGGAAATAACATTTCTCTTCTCAAAATTAATCACCTAAAATAAAGATATAACATCTCATAAAGATTACACTATCATAATTGAATATTTATGATGCACTAACGAAGACGTTCACAGCTCGAGTCAACCACCATGTTCTAAAATGAAGGATAATCACCCAGTATTTATTCCATATCGATCTTGTAGTTTTTCCTCCGAAAATTGTAATAGATCCCCAACAGTATTGACACCGAGATCATCTTGCAAAGAATGGCCAAGCTTTCCACCAAGCTGTTTCCTGCATTAAAATTTTCTGATTCAGGTGAATACTAAAATAATGCATCACCTTGCAGAAGACCACAAGAGAATATTGCATCATCCTACATAGAAAAAAATGAAATAATTGCTTTTATGGGAATAATAACTGATTTAAAGACAAGTTGCAACTCAAAATAAACATAACCAAACCCAGGTAGCAACTTCGATATGTATATACAACCTCCGTCACAATAAAACTGGTTTGTTTCACTTTTTAGGTCAATTGTTCATTTTTATCATGCAAACTAGTTATGCTATATAGCTTTCCAATTTTTTCTTAAAAAAGCCGAATATCTTTACAGATACCTCTTTAGACTTGAAGGGGTAGAGGGATAAGGTCTGCATACACCTCAGCATCCCATGCCCTACTTTTGAGTGGGGGACAATAGGTATGTTGGTTTTAAGGTTTCCTTTTCAATCTTTACAAAAGTTTTAAAAGAATATTTATATTCCTTAGGTCAAAGTTGGGTCAATTTGAGTAACAAAAGTCAAAACAGGCCAACTATTTAGGAGTCGGAGGGAGTATATAGTAAGACTAGATACCAAGCACATGAGTTAACTTACATTTTCCTTATAGGAAGCGGGTCGAGCAAAGATTCTACAGATGCGAAAGGAACAACAGTTTGTTGTGCAGGTTTATTCATACCACTTGCAAGTTTCGCTAGCATCTGCAACATATATAAACGTAAGCTACCCACTATGTCGCTATCCATTTTGAAGGGGTGAAATTATTATCTGTGTGGATTAAAGACAACAATAGAGATAACCAATACCCCGCCCTACTTTGTTATGAGCGATGCCTGCAGAACATGTAAACTGAGTTTCTTTTAATACTTGCATCCTAAGTTCTGCAACAATAAAAGCCCCACAGGCTAATAACTTATCACGACGATCAGCGTTCCTCTGGCAAAGCCACTCTCTCACAGTTTGCCTAACATCACTGGGCTCCTTTAGGTAAAAAATAGTTAACAGAATATTAGCTTTCAAAGTCAGAATTAGTTTATATAGTTAAAATAATAATAATAATAATAATAATAATAATAATAATTAGAATAATAATAATAATAATAATAATAAATATTTAAAAAATCCCCCAATAATTACTTTTCTTCCGCCCCCTTTAATTACACAATGACGGAAAACTAGATATGGATCATATTTGATGTAGGATTGTAAACTAGATATAGAATTTTGTAGTAGAATAGGATGAACAAATGAAAATATAGATTTCTTACGGCACTAAGCCCCAAAACATGGGATTTAATAACTTCGTCATTAATCGCTTCAACACTCTCAGGAGGAGTTTCTGACAACATTTTTTCTGCAGCTTCCGTGAGGTCAAGATACACTTCATCTATCGAAGCACGCTCACATCTACCTTTCCTTGAAAGAATAGCCACGACCTTCAATAGTAAAAGTTGGTCACATATTTAAGTTAAAGGGGTGATGCAGTTAAAAAGAGAAATTATGAGTCCTTCAACCTCTGAACCCGCATTTCTGTATATGCTTAGGTCAGCTTTGCCACGGGCAACTGGTACAGTGACAAGCTGAATTTCTGGACAGACACTCTTGGCTTCATCCCCTCTCATCGACCTAAATACCACAATACTCTTGTTTTTCAGTATCCAAAATTAAAAAGTTCTCCTTCCCTACGAAATAACAAAATTTACCTCTTAACTCCAAACTTACGAGCCTCGTAGCCAACAGCAATCAGGCCCCCTCCTTTCCAAGCGTTATATTGTACAACAGCAGTAGGCTGTCCTCTTAAATCAGGCTGTCTGCGCTGCTCCACTTTAAAACGAAAATTGAAAAAGAAAATCAGACAGGCACGTAAAAAAAATTTAATCACAACTTCTTAAAAATGAGAAGGAATGTATCTCAAATTCTCAATATTGCAGACAACCAGTGGCGGAGGGGGATGGCTGCATAGGGGTGCACGTGCCCCCATGACTTTAAAAAAAAATATTTTCAATCTTCCTAGTCATATTTCTTGTGTATTGTTTGTTTGTTTGCTTGTAATTGTTTTTATTTATGTGATGTTTTTTAGGGTTTGTGAATTATTTTTGATGTTATCTCAAATAAGGACAAATCAAGATAACTGTTTAATTCTCTGAGTTTTAAATTCACTTTAAACTTGTTTATTGATTGTGCATAGATATATAAAACTCTAGATTTCATATTTTTTAATTGAAGTCTAAAAATGCTCTCTAAATATTTGTTAGTAAAGGATATTCAAACTGGAAAAAGAAAGATAGATTCGAAACTCATATTGGTAATTGGTAATCCTGGTAGCGCTCATAGTTATGCTTGGAGATGATGCAATGCCTTACTAAGTCGGAAACAACACATGGCCACATTTTTTACCAAGCAGTCCAAGAAAGATCAAGTTGAGTATTGTATCCGTTTGGAGTCTTCGGTTGATTCTATCAGATTTCTTTGCTAGTGTCAGTAATGAATCTATTATGATTTATGCAACATTTTCAGAACATGAAAACTCATCGTGGAACTTTGTGGACTCCATAGAACTTTATTCATTCTATATATATATATATATATTGTAGTGTTTTATCTTGAACATTTGAAGAATGCCTCCTTAAACAGTACATGCTGACTCGGCCACTGCAGAAAACAGCATTGGAGTAACACATATAAACCATATGTTTAACTAGAAATTGGCAAAAAAAATACTTGTAGCTTCCTAATTTAAATGATCTTAACTGTTCCACGAGTGTATGCACATAAATAGTTGGCAGAAACGGACTCTCGGGTAGATTGAAAGTAAGTTTGATAAATACAAACAAAATTACTTATTCAAAATTATATACTAAAATGTGAAATATCTATCAAAAAAATTTTGAAGCCAATTAGCCAAGTATGTAACAGAGAGAGAGAGAGAGGGAGGGAGAGAGCATATAGACATATTTAATAGTAAGGGAAATTTGAATAGAGAGAGAGAGAGAGACCTTGAACGTAGAAACAATCCATGTCGACATGAGCAATGACTCGAGAATCAGAAGACTCGGGCCTTGCCACTGGCATCTTCTTTTCCCCCTTCTCCTTTAGCGTTTCCCTCCAATTTTGTAATACCACTAAACTATTGTCTAAACCCTAACCCCCCGCCACTTTGATCGATTTCATTTACAACAGAGGGCCTTAATTAGAACCGCGCAAATCGGAGTAACACGTAACTCACCTCTCATCCGTTAGATTGCTAATATTTAATTTTTTGAAAATTATCAAAAATACTATTTATTTTTTCCCCGATTTTGTAAATTGCTGGAATCGTTTTTATTAGTCGGTAAACACAATGATTAATCAGGTAATTGGAATTATAATCCGGTCAATAATCGAAATTAATTTATTATATATAATTATTTTATAATTTTGATTATATATATACAATTATTATATATATTATACAAATAAATTTAAAATATGTAATTTGATAAAGTAAATATAATTTTTAAGAACTAAGTTATGAATTAAGCTCAATATTAGATGAATTTTTTTAAAAAATATATATTATTTAACCATATCAAACAGTAATTATGTATACAAGAATAATTATTTTCTTAAATTTTTTACAAATTTATATTTTTTATTTTTCTACATATTTTTTATTTTTTAACAATGAAGCCAATTTTTTAACCAATTAGTCTGATATTTTTTTCTAACACTATCTTTTCTAGGCTTATTTGTGATTTTATTATATTTTTAAAAAAAATGCAAAAATACGGTTTACAACCAAAATTAACCACCCCTTTCTTACCTTTACTAAAAATGAATAAAAAAGTTTGACTGTATTTGTGGTTGAATCGTGTTACATTTGAATTGACATCAGTTTGCATCTTATTGTAAAATCATATTTTTGCAAATATAAAAATTATAAAATCATAAAAAAATACTGTTTCAAAAACCCTTTTTTATAAGTTTATTTTGAAACACTTACTATAGTTTATTTATTTACACACTTATATTTCATTATTACATTATTTATATACGAATAATTTTGATAACACATTCTGTACAAGAATAATGAGAATAATTATTCTCTACTCTATAATGATAATATTAATATTGCCAAACAATCTTGTTCACTCATTAAAAAATCTTCTCAGGGTGTCCTATCTCATTTCTCAATTTACAGACTATAGAGACTATAGAGTTCTGTACTGGACTAGACCTGAAACAGTGTCATGTACTTTTGTATTTTAATGTATCAAATCTTAAGCCGGATTTTCATTTATATATCAATTTGGTGACACTAACTCAAAACTAATATACTTGTGTTTACCTATTTTAGTATACTAAAGTATACGGATTATATAAAAAAAATTAATTGTTAAAAACTACAATAAATAATTAACTGTGAAGTGCTCACTCACGTAGTCAATAAATAATAAAATATATTTTAGTATTTACAATTATATATATATTATTTAAAATAGGTAAAATTCATATTTGGCATTTAGTATATATATGTATATTATATATTTTTTAAAAATTATTTATTTATTTATTTCGTGTACTTTTGTTCCGTGTCGTGTACATATACTGAAAACCCAAACCCGACACTAATTATATTCGTGTTTTTTCGTGTTTGTGTACGGAATTTTTGAATCCAAATACTAATTATTCGTAGCGCTTCGTAACGTGTTTACGTGTCCTATAGCGGTGTTAGCCAGGTCTAACTGGCACTTATGAAAAATATATAATACTACTGTTTATAAGATTGTAAATACTTCGAGAACACTACTTTGTTTTAAGAAAATATTTCTATTTAATTTTTTACAAAGTATATTACATTATTATTTTTATATGTTTTAACAATAACCGACTTTTCAATTTTTTAAATCTCAATTGTACAAATTACACGCTTATTTTTAATGGTCAATTTAATAACTTTTCTCTAAAAGCATGATTATTTTTATATTATTCTTTTAGAAATTTTATAATTGTCGGAAACATCAATATATTCGTAATGTTTACTAGCAGCAGCTTTTACAATTTACTTAAAATGCCCTTCTCTATTTTCATCTCCTTAATCATTTGTTTACCCTTTTTGGTCATACAAAATTCAAATACATGATCTATTTTAATAATCCAACCCAGTTACAACCCATGAATTTTACCGATTTCAATTTATCAATACAAACAATACTATATTTAGCGGATACTCCATATTCACTATTCATGGGTTCCGGATACTCCATATTCACTATCCAACATATTTGAATTAATTCAACATGATAACTACCAATATGACAGCAATCACAGTTATTCTGCAAAGAATAAAAGGAATGTCTGATCACAATTATCATCACAATTATCATCGAATGTATTTCAATTTCCTTTATTGTAGAGCTACGTGATTCTGCCGATTCTTCTTTGATTCTTCTTTGTAAACATAATTCTTCATCGGACAATTTGTTGCACACCACATGATACATACAATTTATAGTATGTATCAAACTGAATTTTAAATATATTCTTAATATTTACTAGCACTAACTTTTACAATTTACTTAAAATGCCCTTCTTTATTTTCCTCTCCTTAATAAGAGTAAATAGTCATATTAATTATTTATTAGCAAATTACACCCTGCAAAAATATAGATACAGTTCTAATTGATTCTTTTTATGATTTACAAAATCAATAATCCAAATAATATCATACATGTCCATAATTCATGTTATAATTGATTCTTTTATGATTAGAAAATCACTAATTTATTATTTGAATCATGGAAGCAATTATTAAGTGCTGATTTTTCTATACATACATCAATTCCTCCCACTAATTATGTCTCAATCACATATATAAACCATGTTCATCCTTTCACACAAAATCACATCTTCCTACTAACAGTTAGCAACCACTACATAGACGTAATAATACTCAACTATTTCTGATTTTCTATTTTCTCATAGTTTTTTATGTATCTATCATGTAGTTAAAAGTTGAATTGATTCGAACTAATTCGCTGAATATACTATTTTCCAGATTTTTAGCAACAATGTTCGAACAACTATTTTCTCTCGACCTCTCTAGAACCACCTGGAAAATTAAAGCAAGAGTAACTCGAATGTGGCCTTCGGTTCCAAACTCTTCTACCGCAATCGATATCATCAAGAGATATAACCTCATTCTATTGAATGATAGTGTAAAATCTATATTTTTTTTTACTTATAATAGTTACATAAATTATATTTAAATATCAATCTGTTTATAAAATATTTGCTATGTTTAACCACTTCTTCACCATTATTTGTTTATGTAGGATTGTCATGTACATGCTTACATATATCCAGATTACTGGAAAAATGCATTCTGATAAGATAGTGGAGGGTGGCGTATACGTGTTTTCTAATTTTTACACCAAAAAAGCTCTTGGAACACTAAAACATGTTTCCCCTAGGTTAATAATTAATTTCTCACATACGATAACTGTAGATCCTGTTGATGATGATGATGTTATGATATCTACCCACAAATTTGAATTTGTGAATCTAAGTGAATTATTTGTTGTTGCACAAGCAAACGGTGGTACAGAATTTCCAGAATTTGCAACAGGTTTTGAGGACACAATCCTTTTTTAAAATTTTCAAGTAATTTTTTTCATGCAAAGTGTCTAACGTCAAGATTGATTGTAGATGTTATGGGAGTATTAGAGAGTTTTGAGGAGCTTTCCAAGATTGATACTAAGTTTGGTCAAAGGGACATTGTCCATTTTCAGATAACTGATGGAAGGTATTAATTTTCTTGGTTCTTTCTGATTATTGTTTGTGTACATATATTTAATATTACTTTCCATATTGTATGTTTATTATTACTTCATCTATTATTTTATTCTAGGCATTCCTCCAAAGTTACCGTGTAGGGTAATCTTGCAATTTCAATTGATGCACGTTATAAAGAGATTCCAAAAGAAGAGCGAGCGATTGTCATATTGACCACTACCAAACTTAAGATTTTTCATAGTTAGTTAATTTTTAATGAACTAACCTCTTTATTAATAAAACTATCAAAAATATTGCAGCAATGAAGCTAAATTTTTAAATTTTCTTGGTTGCAACCTCTGTTCAGATTAGCACTATACCTGCTTCCAAAATTTATCTAAACCTGGACCATGATGCCGTTTTTGAGATGAGATAGAGGTTCACATTTGAGTAATTATGGCACTTTTGTATGTATTTATTCTCAATACCAAAATTATTACATGTACTTCATTTCTCGAATTAGACTTCGTGAAGAAGGTTGCGTTCCTTCGAGAAAAGCTATATCATCATCAACTCAATTCGAATGGTCAATTTATCATTCTATTCATACTATCACGATAAAAGAACTTAGTGAGAAAACTGCAACTGATTTTTTTGAAGGTATTAATTAATTATTTACTTTACACAATTTTACTAACTACATATGTATAGAAATTTGAGTTTATTTTTTTTCTACTGCCTCCAGACAATTTTATTCATCATATGTTAATCATTTTTTAGATGATTTTCCTATATAAAGTGAAAGTTAATAATGTGGAGGAGAGTGTCGGCTGATGGTACCGTAGCTGCAGCAAGATGGATTTGTTAGATATATTTGATAATGTCATGGCTAATATGTTTTATGTTTAGCTTTCAGATCTTACTTGAACAGGATAAATCAGTACTTAACTGTTGATCAGTACTTATACTGGAAGTCAGGACTTAAGGATATCAGTACGTATGTTATCAGGAGATAATCATCAGAAGATAGATATCAGAACTTAAGTGCTGAAGGACAATCAGATAAGGACAGTAGCTGATTAAAGGAAAGAAGATCAAGATAAACATAAGAAGAGATATGCATGAAGAAGGAATTCCGTAAAGAATGGAATACTTGGAAGAAAAGATATCTGATTGATATATTTTAGGAAGCAGAATTATATTCCATATCAATTAGCGATTATCTTGTAACTGTGTAGTATATAAACACAGACATAGGGTTTACACTATAAGTGTTATCATTATCGAGAACATTATTTATTGTAACCCTAGCAGCTCTCGTGATATTTGTTCATCACTGAGAGGTAACAGTTCCATACTGTAACAGAGTTTATTGTTTCAATAAAGTTTGTTTTCTGTTACTTAAGTTCTTAAAGTTCGATTTGAGTGTACTATACACTGTATTCACCCCCTCTACAGTGTGTGTGTGACCTAACAATTGGTATCAGAGCCTATCTGTTAACATACATACAGTTAAAGATCCAAACACAATCATGTCGGACACAAAAACTCCAACTAAGCCTACCAAAACTGAGGAATCACCAAAGACACAAATTCAGAGTCGGTATGAGACCATCAGAGTTCCCATACTGAGACCATCTGAATATCCCATATGGAAGGTAAGGATGACCATGTTCCTGGAAGCAACAGATCCAGAATACCTTGATAGAATCAAGGAAGGCCCTCACAAACCAACCAAGCTCGCTGTTGCAGTTACAGGTGAAGCAGCAAAGACCGTACCAAAAGAGAAGAGTGATTATACTGCTGAAGACATAGCATCAATTGCTAAGGATGCTAAGGTACGACACTTACTGCATAGTGCCATTGATAATGTAATGTCAAACAGGGTAATCAACTGCAAGACTGCTAAGGAGATATGGGATGCTCTGGAAACAAGGTGTCAGGGAACTGACACAATTAATAAGAACAGGAAGACAATACTCACTCAAGAGTATGAACACTTTGACTCAAAGACTAATGAGTCATTGAATGATTTATATGATAGATTTGTCAAACTTTTGAATGATTTGTCATTGGTTGATAAAGAGTATTATCTTGAAGATTCAAACCTTAAGTTCCTGTTAGCTCTTCCTGAATGCTGGGATTTGAAGGCAACGACAATAAGAGACAACTACAATCTTGATGAAACAACTCTTGATGAAATCTATGGAATGCTCAAGACTCATGAGCTGGAGATGGAACAAAGAAGCAAGAGGAAAGGAGGAAAGTCAAGGACAGTTGCTCTTAAGGCTGAAGAAGAATTCCCCAAAGCAGCTTCCTCAAAGAAAGACAAGGGTAAAGCTCTTTTCAAAAAGTCTGATACTAAGTCATCAAGTTCTGAGAGTGATGATGACTCAGATTCTGAAAGCTTGCCTGAGACTGATGCTGATGAGGAGATGATGAAGCTGTGTGCTCTTATGGTGAAAGGAATCACAAAGATTGCATACAGGAAGTTCAGGAAGGGAAAGAAGTTTTCCAGGAAAGGCATAAGTTCTGATAAGAAGAATTTCAGAAGACCTGAAGGCAGAGGAGGAAAGTCTGACAGAGGAGATTACACCAATGTTAAATGCTATAACTGTGGTGAGAAAGGCCACATATCTCCTGACTGCAAGAAGGTAAAGGGTGACAAAGGCAAGGCTCTTGTCACAAAGCAGAAAAGCTGGACAGACACCTCAAACTCTGAAAGTGAGGAAAACTATGCATTGATGACAAATGCTGATAAAGAAAGTGCTGAGAGCAGTTCTGAAGCTGCTGAAACAAAGGTACCTCAGACTACTTATGCTTTTCATACTGATGATATTAATGAGTTGAGAAGATATCTTAAAACCATGTTTGTTAGTTATAGAGATCAAACTTTAACATGTGAAAGATTAACTTCTGAAAATCTTGCATTTAAGAAAAGAAATGATTTCTTAGAAAAAGAGTTAGTCATGTTCCATCAAACTCAGAAGGATAGAGATGATGCTTTTTATGTTAGGAATGAAGTGCTAAAATTAAATGAATCTCTAAAAACTGAGTTAGAAAAGGAAAGAGAGATTATCAGGACTTGGACTAACTCTGGCAAAATAACTCAAAATTTGCTAAGTAGTGGAAACTGGAAAGAGGGCTTAGGTTATGGAGAAGATAAGAAAGATAAAGGAACTGAAGAAATTAAGTCTGTTGATAAGCAAAAGCCAAAGTTAAAACCTGTAAAGTTTGTAACTGTAAAGTCTGAAAATGAAAAATCAGAAGTTACAAAGGAATCAACTTCTGACAAACTAAAACAGGAAAAGACAGCTGAAGTGAACATAGGCTTAATGACAAAGAAGCAGCTTAAGCATAAGCTGAAAGATGTCAAGAATGCAAACAAGGTAAAATCACCTAGGAAAAATAGGAATGGAAAGGAAGGTGTGAATAAAAGCAATGATTATAAACCTGTTCCTGATGCTCCTAGGAAAACATGTCATAACTGTGGAAGTTCTAACCATCTGGCTTCTTTTTGCAGGAAGAATAAGAATATTAACTCCTTACCTTCAAAATCAGGAGTTAAGAGTCAGTCTGTTAGATACAAACCATAAAATCCTTGTTTTCATTGTGGTAGTTTATAGCATTCCATTTATACTTGTAAGGAATATCATAGTTTGTACTATGATTATTATCAAATAAAACCTTCTTTGAAGAAAGTTTCCATTGTTCCTTCTAGTGTAAATTCTGATTCAAAGTCTGATAGTGTAAGTTCTGATAAGAAAAATGTTAACATAAACTCTGATGCTAAATCCGCTGCAAATGTTAACAAACTTAATAAGGCCAAAGGATCCAAGCAAGTCTGGGTCCTTAAAATTAATAATTAGTGGTCTTTGTGATTGCAGGGAAACAGGAAAAATATCCTAGTTCTGGACAATGGATGTTCAGGACATATGACTGGAAATAAGGTCCTGCTATCAGACTTTGTGGAGAAAGCTGGCCCAAGTGTTTCTTATGGAGATGGCAACATTGGAAAAACATTGAGATATGGCAATATCAATCTTGGAAATGTCATAATTAAATAAGTAGCTCTAGTCTCAGGACTTAAACACAACCTACTGAGTATAAGTCAAATCTGTGACAGAGGTTATCATGTTGATTTCTTTGAAGAACACTGTGAAACATTTATGAAGCTAAGCTTTCAACAAGTACTGATGGTTCTGCAATCTGTCTGATGAGTAGAGCATCAATTGAAGAAAGCTGGAATTGGCATAAGAAACTCTCTCATTTAAATTTCAACAATCTAAATGAACTGGTCAAGAAAGATCCTGTGAGAGGATTGCCAAACACAGTATTTGCTCCTGATGGTCTTTGTGATTCATGTCAGAAAGCCAAACAAAGAAAATCTTCATTCAAGAGCAAGACTGAATCATCAATTCTTGAGCCTTATCATCTACTACATGTTGATCTATTTGGTCCAGTAAATGTCATGTCTATTGCAAAGAAGAAGTATGCGTTGGTCATAGTGGATGAGTTCACCAGATACACATGGGTGTATTTCTTGCATACAAAAAGTGAAACTGCATCAACCTTGATTGATCATATTAAACATCTGGATAAAATGGTCAAAGATTCTGTGAAAGTTTTAAGGAGTGATAATGGCACTGAGTTCAAGAATTTGATAATGGAAGAGTTCTGCAAAAGCCATGGAATAAAGCAGGAATTTTCTGCTCCTGGAACTCCACAGCAAAATGGAGTTGTTGAAAGGAAGAATAGAACTCTCATTGAAGCTGCACGTACAATGCTTAAAGAAGCAAAGCTTCCAACCTATTTCTAGGCTGAAGCTGTGCAGACTGCTTGTTTTACTCAAAATGCAACACTCATTAACAAGCATGGAAAAACACCATATGAGATGGTGAAGAAAAAGAAGCCAAATCTGAAATATTTTCATGTATTTGGATGCAAGTGTTTTGTTCTCAAGACTCATCCTGAACAGCTATCAAAGTTTGATCTAAAAGCTGATGAAGGAATCTTTGTTGGATATCCACTTTCCACAAAAGCCTTCAGAGTCTATAATTTGAGAACAAAAGTGGTCATGGAATCTATCAATGTCTCTTTTGATGATAAAAAGATTACTGGTCTTGAAGATTTCATTGACCATGATCAGCTGAGATTTGAAAATAAAGACTCAAATTCTGATACAGAAAATCCTGACAGTCTAAGTCCTGATACTGTAAACTCTGATGGATTAAACTCTGATGTTATTGAAACTGTGGAGACTACGTCAAAGGAAGATGCACCTATGCAGGGGGATCATACTCAAGATCCTACCACATCTCAAGAAACATCAGAACATGCATCTGGCTCTTCAAGCTTTGATTCGTCAAGTTCTGATAAGCCAAGTTCTGATAGTGCTGAAAATCTAAATACTGAAGAATCCAACTCAGAGAGCATAGTTTCAGGGGGAGCATCAGAAAATGAAAATGAAAATAGCATGGATTATGGGGGAGCATCCAGTTCTAGAGAAAACCTTCCATCTGCAAGGAAGTGGACAAAATCACATACACCTGATTTGATAATTGGAAATCCTGATGCAGGTGTCAAAACTAGAACAGGTACTTCAAATGAATGTCTTTACAATTCTTTTCTCTCTCAGACTGAGCCAAAGAAAGTGGAAGAAGCTCTTCAAGATGCTGATTGGGTGCAAGCAATGCAGGAAGAGTTAAATGAATTTGAAAGAAACAAAGTCTGGACCCAAGTGCCAAGACCAAAGAATAGATCTGTTGTTGGTACAAAGTGGGTATTCAGAAACAAAACTGACAGTGATGGCATAATTACAAGGAATAATGCAAGGCTGGTTGCAAAAGGATATTCTCAACAGGAGGGAATTGATTATGATGAAACATTTGCACCAGTTGCTAGGTTAGAAGCCATAAGGATATTCTTGGCTTATGTTGCTCATAAAAAGTTTACTGTCTTTCAAATGGATGTGAAAAGTGCTTTTCTCAATGGAGAATTAGAGGAGGAGGTATATGTTGAACAACCTCCAGGTTTTGTAGATACCAAACATCCAGATTATGTCTACAGGCTTGATAAAGCACTTTATGGACTTAAGCAAGCTCCTAGAGCATGGTATGAGACTTTAGCTCAGTTTCTTCTGGAAAGTGGATTCAACAGAGGGACAATAGACAAAACACTGTTCTACCTCAACCATGGAAAGGACTTACTTCTGGTCCAGATTTATGTTGATGATATCATTTTTGGATCTACAAATGACAAACTTTGCAAAAAGTTTGCCAAGCTAATGCAGTCAAGATATCAGATGAGTATGATGGGGGAACTTAGCTATTTTCTGGGCCTTCAAGTCAAGCAGAATGAGGAAGGCACTTTTATTTGTCAAACTAAGTACACCGAAAACTTGCTGAAGAAATTTGGAATGCAAGATTGTTCAAGTGCATCCACTCCAATGGCCACTGCGACAAAACTGGATAAGGATACCGGTAAATCAGTAGATATTACTGACTACAGAGGTATGATTGGCTCTCTACTCTATCTAACTGCTAGTAGACCTGATATCATGTATGCTACCTGTCTTTGTGCAAGATTTCAAGCAGATCCAAGAGAACCTCACTTAACAGCTGTAAAAAGAATCTTTAAGTATCTTAAAGGAACAGCTGCTCTGGGATTATGGTATCCTAGAGAATCAGATTTTAAACTAATAGGTTACTCAGATGCAGATTTTGCAGGTTGCAAAATTGACAGGAAAAGCACAAGTGGAAGCTGCCAATTTCTTGGAGGCAGATTGGTTTCTTGGTACAGCAAGAAACAAAAGTCAATTTCCACATCAACTGCAGAAGCAGAGTATATTACTGCAGAAAGCTGTTGTGCACAGATTCTTTGGATGAAGAATCAGTTACTGGATTATGGGTTAACATATTTCAAAATCCCTATTTACTGTGATAATCAAAGTGCTATTGCTATGACAGGTAATCCAGTTCAACACTCAATGACAAAGCACATCAGCATCAGGTACCACTTCATCAGGGAACATGTGGATGAAGGTACAGTGGAATTACATTTTGTTCCCACAGATCAACAACTAGCAGATATCTTCACAAAACCACTGTGTGAAGCTACTTTTACAAGATTGGTAAATGAACTTGGAATGGTTTCAGGTTCTTTCTCTAAATCTGCTTAGTCTTGTTCTGTGTTATCAGACTTTATGCTCAGTATTTACAGAATTAATCTCGTTGTGTATTCTGTGCTTAATTGATAAATGTCTTTAAGTACTGACTGTTGTCTGATATATGTTTCTAAACTCTGATAAGTGATATGTCTGTTCAAGTACCTATTCAATCCTATGAGGATAACTGTGCTAGATACTGACCTAGTAGTCTTCAATAAACAAATGATTCCATGTAAGAAGTAATTATTTCAGTGGAAACCCTATGACACTAGCAAATTCTGATAATTGAGCTTAGTTAAGTTTACTTTGTATATCTTATTACTAAGTCACAAATTAGAATAATGCTACTCATCTGTTAAGTTCTGATACTAGTAAAACTGCTGAATGTACTAAGTGCTGATAAACCTCACTTATCAAAAGAAAAACAAAAAGTTCAAAGAATAAAATCAGGTACTCCCTTGAGATCTAGAGTAAAAATGTGGAAGGGACGACCCAAGTGCATTGCTGGTATTAAGTAGATATGCATTAGAAAAGCAAAATATTTTCTTGGTGACTTTTCACACTCTATGATTACTGGAGAAATACTCTGATAATAGCATAAATTCTGATAAACAGTCGTGACTCACTTACACTGAGAAGCCACTGTAAAATAGAATTTCAAAAGATGCATAAAATTAGCACAAAACAGTTGAGGTGGACTCAAGCATGAACTCATTCATCAGTAGGTTTCAGGACAATGACAACTCTTTAGCAAAATTTTAGTTATGCCTTATTTCTAAGATGTACTGAAGTGAATCAGACTTTACTCTTTGTCTGTTATTTAGCTTAATGCACACACTAATCACTCCATCTGAATGATGAAAATTTCTATGGTGGTCTATGTTATTTTAGATAAACAGTCATTGTGTCATTATTGCACAAATTCTGAGGACAAGTTCTAGTTACACGTTCTGATGATTAAGTTCTGAAGTCTATAACTCAGAACTTGTATGAGGACTTACTAAGATGGGCATTCCTTTTTCGAGTTAAGAAATTATGTTCTGATGACTGTTAAGTTCTGATGACTGTTAACTCAGAACTTGTATAGGTCTAAGTTCTGATTTCTCAGTCAATCCTTTACTTGGCTTATCTGTGAATAAAATTTGATAACAGTCTCAGTTCGAACTAGAATATGTTGAAGTGGAAGATTAATAGTCACTATGATTAGGATTAATGGTATTCGTACTTGAACAGTCCATTGTTTCTTGTTTCTTGTGCGTTTTAAACCATGATTCCTCTTTCCAATGAATGTTATTCTTTTTCAAAGTCTAGGGAGACGAGGTAGAATTAATTCTACCTGTCAGCATTCAATTTCTTTGCGTCTCCTGACATTCTCTTGCCTATATAAGCAGCCACTTCACATCAGTCTTTCCATCAAATTCTTCTCACACACTTATCTTCCTAATTCTTCTTTCAAAAACACAATGGTCAGATACAACATGTTTTTGAACTACCAAAACTTCAATATGGAGCTAAGCTGTGCCGAGTGGCAGCAGGAATGGCATGTCACAGCCATTCCTGAGGAGATATGGGACTCTGTCCCACAGGAGGTACTGATACACCTTCTGTTCTTCTATATGGACTACCATCGCCATCTGGAGCGATTGGAGGAGAAAAGGCTGGAAGCTCTCCGCCAGCAAGAGCGAATCATCCGACTCGCCATTCTGTTTGTCGAGAGTAGGAAGAAGAAGATGACTTAATCTCGTCTTCTTCCTGTTTTTCTTCATCATCAGCTTTGTCAGGCTTCTTAGCTAGGACTAAGGCTGTTGATGTTAGGTTTAGAAGCTTAGGGAAAATCTTGTATAAGTATTGATGTAATTTCCATTTTATAAATGTATTATCTTGATATATTAATGAAAGTTGTTTTCACTTCAAGATTTTGTCTCTGAGTTATTTTATCTTGTGTTTAATAAATCCTGATTGATATTCTGATGATCATATAAATTTTGTTTTATATTAAGTTCTGATTCATTTTCAGCACTTACTTATCTAATTTATCTTGGTCATTTTCATGTGATGTATTTTCAGAATATCAATGATGCAGTGAAAAATAATTCAATCAGTGCTAACGGTTTCAATTTTGAATTAAAACTGTTTCTCTTGATAAATGGAACGGTTTTTCCTTGAAACTAGGCAACTGGGTAAGTAATGATTCCTGTTTTCTCGAGCCCAGTAACTGTTCGTTATTACTGCATGTCTGACAGGTGTCCAACGGTAACATTTTTGTTCAGCGTATAAGTACAACAGAGAGAAGATTTCTTTAAATCTTTTACTTTCTTCATATTTTATCTCTCTCCTTACTTTTACTCTCTTTCTCTTTATTTCTCACGTTGGTTTTTCATACAGACATTATCTCAAACACCTAACAGGCATACTTGAATCTCATTTTTTTCACATGGCACCAAAGGATTTAATCATTGATGGAGCTAAGTTTGTCCCCAACAACTATGCTGCAGTTCTTGATCACACTGAAGCTCCATCTGAATTGCACTTTGTGCAAGATCTTCTTGCACATAGTGAGGTTGGGTATGCATTAACACAGCCTGAATTCTTTTCAAGCCAACAAGTTCTGAGGTTTTGGAGGACTGGACTTTTTGATGATGGTGGTCAACGTGGAACTCCCAGTATTATCTTCCAAGTGGGTGATTCATCCTTTGTAGTCACTCCTGGTACAGTACGCAGGGCTTTACATCTTCCAGAAGATTGTACTTTCTCAATTCCAGAGGACTCAGCCCTTCGGGAGTTAATGGCTGAATTGGGATATGAAAAGAGTCTGACGAAACTTGGACAGTTGAAACGGGCTAATATGAGAAGAGAATGGAGTTTCTTCTTTGATTGCATCACCAAAGCTTTTGGGAACAAATGTTCAAATTTTGATGCTATCCTAATTCTGAGTCAGCACATAGGGTATGCTATTATTCATCAAACTCATTTTGATTTTGCAACTGGAATAATTGGTTTTATTGGGGATAGGATGACAGAGGATCGAGATGTTGTTTATTTTGCTAGATTCTGTCAACTTATTTACACTTACTGTACTGATGAACCTCATTTAGTCAGCACTCAAACCCCACATTTTAAGGTTACAAAACGATACTTTAATGACCTGGTAAATGCTGATACTAAGAAAAAAGTGGTTAGACCATTACAGATTTCTAAGTCTGTAAAACAGATCCTGGTAAATGCTGATCCTGATACTTATAGATCTGTTTACTCTGATGTCCAACCAACTCCAACCACCCAAAATCCATCAACCTCAGTACCTACCACTCATTCTACTCAACCTACCCTCAGAACATATCTCAAATCCTATCTCTCAACTTCACAGACTGCTCGACCTTCATCTTCAGCACCTACTGTGAAGCCTTCATCTTCCAAGCCAAAGAGGACAAAGAATGTTCCTCAAACATCTTAAAAGAGAAGGAGGATTGTATTGAGAGATGAATCTGATTCTGAGGAACGGGTTTCTTCTAGAGAACCTGTTGTTTCTGAAGCTGAGAAAGAGATTTCTCAGAAGGATTCTGAAATTGGGGGTTCTAGGCTTCTCAACAGGCTTAGACGAATGACAGTTCCTGAAACTCCCAAGGAATCCAAATCAACAAGGAAGTACAAGAAACAGAGGGCACAAAGGCCAGTTTCAGATGATGAAGAGGAAGCAGCTAAGGAAGGGGATCAGGAATCTCTGATCTCACAAGACAAGAAATTTGCTCCGGTCACTTCTTCTCCATTAACTCCATCTCAGGAAGCTGTATCTGATAAGGCTAACTCACCATCTGTGTCTCTTGTTGATCCAGGCACAAATGCTGATATTGATGTTCAACACTTGGTTGTGTCTGAAGTATTTCTCTTAGAAGCTCCAACAGCAAATAATCCTTCCACAACACCTGTTACTGATGCTGTTCAAACTCCAGAGTTATCACCAACACCTTCTCTGCATCAAGATGCTGATGATCAGACTTTAGGTGAGCATCAGGATATGGCTGTTGATCAGAACTTAGTATCAGATCAGCAATTAGAGGATGATGAAGCCTCCATTGCTACTCACACTGTTGTCTTATCAGAAGATACTGATTCTTTAAGTTCTGATGCTGCAAATGCTGGAGATACTGGTGAAGCTGCTCCAACTGTAGATGCTGATGAAGCAGGTCCTTCAGGACATACTCCTCAACAGACTCTTCCTAAGTCTGAACTGGTAAAGGAGTTTGTTACCGGGGCTGCACCAGTACCTTGGAGTGAAACTCCTGCAGATCAGGAGTGGACTAAGGAATGGAACTCAGTTTCATATGTTCCAACTGCAATATATCTTGCTGAGCACTTGACTAAAGCTGATGAAATGTTAAATTCTGATGATTTAAAAACCCAGCTTAGAGTCACTGCATTGAGTATTAAACATCTACAAGGTCTTCATTCAACTACTCATGCAGAGCTACATAAGATTCAGGAGAACTTTATTAAACAAGAACAAGTTTGGAAAATTGATAAGAAAAAGTTCTTTCAACCTACCATTGACAGGATTGCTTATATTGAGAAAACTCAAGAGAAACAACAAGCTCAGATTGATGACATTCTGACAAATCAAGCTTCTCAGCAATCGCAACTTACTGAAATCCAATCCTCAGTGGAATTACTTATCTCTCTTTTACTACCTGCTGATGCCAAAAAGGGGGAGATGGTAATTAAGTCCAAATGCAACACTAACAAGACACTGTAAGGAAAGGATGATGGAAATGATGATCAAGGATACTCTGGAATGGGTAGCGGTCATAGTCAAGGTAGAAGGTTTACATCAAGACAAGCTAGTCACAGGACAAGTTCTGATACTGGGAAAAGAATAAGTTCTGCTGCTGGTAAAAGGATAAGTTCTGATGAACTTCTAGATCTTGATGAGGAAATGTCAAGACAGTTATTTCTTCAAGAAAATCCAGGAATGGACTTGGAAAGTTTAAAGGAAGAAGAAGCTAGACTTAAATCAGAGAAAGTCACATCTAAATCTGAAGCTTCTCGTAAAAATTCACTTCCAAAACTCAAAGGCATTGTGATCAAAGAAAGGACACATACTGAAGCAACGTTGGCTAGATCACAACCACAGATAGATCCAAGATCCAAGGGTAAAGAAAAGGTTGGTGAACCTATCAAGGTTTATGTACCTCCTGAGGAAGAAGAAATTACTGATGAAAAGGATGATCTTGCTCTGACTTCAAGAAAAGTTCTTAAAACAACCTCTAACATGGCTCAAGTTGTTCAGAGTCAAGAAATTATAAGTTCTGATATTCAGAAGAAGCAAGTAACCTCTGACAGAGCTCAAGTTAACTTGATATCAGAAAATAGATCAAAGACACTCCTACCAGGATTCACTAAAGCAAAACAGACTCAATCTTTGAAGACTACTGCAAGTGGTTTTGAAGCAAGAGTAGTTACTGGAAAGGAAGCTAGAGATAAAACTGGATTGGGAAGTGCTGATGAAAGAAGAGTACACGACACTACCAATGATCCAACTTCCTTGAGTGAGCCAGGTATTGGAGCAACTCCTGAGAGATTGAATCAACTGGAATCTGTACAGATGGTTTATCATACCTACTTGAAAGAATACATCATGTTGTATTTCATGACAGATGGTAGGGTTTATCATATAAGATAAAATGCCATTCCATTGAAGTATTTTGAAGAATTGGAGCATGTACTTTTCTTACTTCAAGTGGATGACAGAATAACAGAGACTGCTGCAAACTACTTAAAAGAACAGATTCAGAGACAGAAAAGGCTTTATTCTGTTAAGTCTGACAGCATATATGTTCCAAAGTACAGAGATCACAATGGTGATATTGTTGATATGAAGTCTAATACTGCACAGATCTAAACATATCTTGGTATTAAGGGACTTGAATTCAATCTGGAGTCTGACAAAGCTTATGTCATAAGACTAGATCAGGAGTTGAGAAAAGCAAAGATCAATGATCTCAGAGCTGCAATCTTTCAAACTGGTGAAGATACTGCAGAGCTTAAAGATGTTAAAAGGAGAATGATTGATGAACTAAGATATGCTGAGAAATGTTTGTTGAAGAACTATCTCAGAACAACTCCTGACATCAGAGAGATCAGAAAATGATGAAGCCAAGTCGAAGATCTACAACTGCTTAAATACTGATATTTATACAGACTGAAGTTGTTATCAGAAGTTGATATTGGTAAAAGCTTTAAGGACTGTAAGTTGTAGTTATCTAGTCTAATTCTCATGTATTTGTACTTAATGTTTTTGACATCATCAAATATCTGTTAAACTTGTATATTATGTTAATTTACAAGTTGGGGGAGATTGTTAGATATATTTGATAATGTCATGGCTAATATGTTTTATGTTTAGCTTTCAGATCTTACTTGAACAGGATAAATCTGTTGGACAAACTTAGTATTTTAGACTAAGTTGTGAATCATTTTGAGACTCTATATGAGTGAGACACATTATGTGTTAGTGGTGTGTATTTATTGGAACGTATTCTTCTCTTCGAGGGGATTCCAACGCATATTAACACGCTCAAAATGAGTAAAAGGTGAATGAGAACTGATATTCCAAAGTTTTACCTTTTAATATGAAAAGTGGTTTTGTACCACATCGAGAGTAGCACAAACCTATTCCTTAGTTTTTCTTATAAATACCATGTAGCACATCGAAAAGAAAAACAAGTCCTTTCAAGCCTCTCTTTATAAATAGAGTTTTAGGGCACCAGTTTTATTAAGTCAAGGAAATAAGAGTCATCTCTTTCATTCTTGGTCTCTTTAGTCTTAAATTTTTCCAATATTCCGGTGATAGTTCTCGGGCTCAGTTCAGGTTCGCTGAGAGTATATTCGATCTATCGATTATACTAGTATCTCGTTTTATCCTGGTAAGCAGGTCGCTAAACACGGATGGTGCGGGGCGAAACTGCTTTAAGGAGACAGTTTTCTGGACTCGAGATTAAATCCAATCTCTGTTTGTTTTCTCAAACCCTTCTCCTAATTTAATTGTTAATTCTTATATGCTTATGTGATTTAAGAATTAGCAATGTTCTTATGAATTAGTTATATATTCAATATATATATAATAATGTCTTTATCGTACAAGATTGATAACAATCTTAAAGCAGTTTTCTTCAATTTTCATACTTTCTTGTGAGTAGACGCAAAGGTCAATTTGATTGTTTAAATTGGATTTATTTATGGGTATATGAGTGGCCATTATTTGCCTCATTAATTAAATTAAATTTAGTTCGTTAATTTCTTTGATCACTTGTTGCCATGTGCTTGAAATTAATATAAATTTGATTTTAAGTGGTGCTTTGTTTAAGCATAACAGGTACGAGGCAAAAGTAAGCACAAAGTTGTTGGATAATTGGTTTCTTATAAGGCTATTGATGCTTTAATGGTTATTGATTTATGATCAACTTATATTCAAGTGGACATATTTGGTGACATCTCTCTCGGGTTGATCATTATAAATTGGTAGATTAAACCCAAATTTATAATTCGTCCATGTTTTCGCTATTAATGGATAGCTTATTATGTTTTGTTAACATGGTGATTGATTTCTTAATTCTGAATTGATTTTGGAATTATTAGTACACTGATACAAGAATCGTATATGCTATAGTTTACATGCGTGTTTGCAAGTTCATAACATGATATTGCTATGCAATTAAATGATATGGCTACATAAATGTGACCCTTCATGATGGAACTTGATTATTTGGTGATTAATTTTTTAATCATTGTTGAGTGATGATAAGGCATCAATTATTATTGTTTAATCTTTAATAATGGAGTTATATCACAAATTTGTAATACTGGATAGAATGCAGTAACATGTTTGTTGTTAAATAATGTGACGAGGTGGGCAGCTGAAGTGAACCAGATTTACAATTGCTCAGGATTCTCCACATTAAAAAACCTAATGGGCCTGGAGTACAGGTTATGGGTCGGCATATAAATTATATTTTTCTGGTTGGATTTTTCCTCCAGTTAAATAGTAATTTCACGTGTTGGTGTCGGTCTGCTGCGGCAGTGACACACGAGCCTATTATAGTGATCCATATGATACTTAATACGGCGAATATTGATCTCAGTAGTTACGCTGAACTTCGGAGAGAATCCGAAAAGTTGTTAACCCTAACGCATCAGTTGATCAAGGATCACTGAATGTGGGGTTATTGAAGATTTATATTCTTCCTTGGGCCTTTTATGGTTGTACCAGTAGGTGAGCCAGAAATGTAGGTTCGTGTGAACCATGTAAATATTTTAGAGAAATTCGGTAATTGAATTTTTAATGATAAGAACCACGGGAAGTTCTTTAAACATGATATTAAAATCTTATAGGTTTTAATGAATGACGTAAAACCTGCTCAGATGAGAGGTAGTGACACGATACGTGTTTACTGTCTGGTTTGATAGTAAAACATTTATCACTCGTACTCGTAGTCGAGTCAATATTGAAGCTAAATAGAGAGATGTGTGCTCTATAAACTCAAGGGCAAATCCAACTTAATACAGATAATTAAGATGGTAGTGAATAAATTTGATGATGAATAATCACCGGGCAAATTCTGTTTGCAACGTGAATATTCATGAGGTCGTTGCACCTTACTCGCATTAAATAAATGGAGTAGATGCAGGCTTGAGTTGCGCTCTGAGAGAGATGCAAAACGATTGTGATCAGCTCAGACTATCACTGAATTTGAGGATATTAGTTACGAAGGGCTAATCGTTCCTTAAACATGATACCACAGAAGGAAATAATTAAATTTCCTATTAGTTTTGGAATATTTTCTGACATTCTGTAAAATATTAAAATTGTGGGGGTATCTAAAATAGAAAATTATTGAATTTTCTATGAATATTGGAATGTAATGAAACATTCTTGAAAATAATTGAAATGTGGGGGTATCTCGAAACTTGATACCAATACCTCTGTTGGTAGCATGAGATCCAAAATCAATTGAGATATTTTGGATGGATACATAGACAATGGTTGAGTCTAATAATATCCGATATATGAATCTAATTTTTGAGATTTGTAAGAATACTATTACAGAGTTTAGGAATGCTTATGCGATAAGCTAGTAGATCCTAGTAGATCTGTAATTAAAAGTCATCTAAATGAACTTACGAGTTATTGGATGAATGTGATGATGAACCTGCAGAGAGCAAAAGACTTGGATAATTGCTAGTCCCGATTGTCTTGATAATTTGCTTGAAGGTGAACTCGTAAATTTAATAGAAGCAATGTGTTTCTCGTATAATTTCTTGATAAGTGAATATATCAAGAGAAAATTTGACTATTACTAAGAGTCAATAAATCAAGATTTTCTAGCACGTGTACTAGAAAATGGATTGTGCATGTTCTCTCTATGTCCTTTGTGGGGGAAAGGATGTTAAGAAATAGAGAGAGTGGTTCTGTTTGACAGAATCTTGTTTAAAAAATATATAGATCTTCTTACGAGATAGAAGCATTAGGACCCAAATGAATTTTTAAATTGGAAAAATATATCTGGGTCTGAAGGAAGTATAAGGTCAGACTGATACAAAAATATTACAGTCGAAAGTGATGACCTTATATAATTTATGAAATATTCTCGAGTTTTGAGAATAATGTTCATTAAGATGATACTAAAATTATCGTATTGTGAAATTTAAAAGTGCATCAATGAACATTGAGATGGTCTTTCTAAATAGATATTTGGAGAAATATCTATTTACGTGAACCCGAGAGTTGCTCTAGATAAAGCAAGAGTAGAAAATCTGTATTTTCGGTGATCATGTTGAGTGAAACAACATTGACACGAAATAATGGCATATTAAATTTGATATTGCTATGATAAGCAATGGCTTCAAATAAATGACATGGTTGCCATTTTGAGGACGCTCAAAATTGGTTGCTATGTGAATAAGGATTGCCAGTTTAAGGACGCTTAAACTCGGTAATGATGCAAACTGAAATTGCTGGTTTTTGGGACGCTAAAAGCTGGTAATATCAATAACAAGTGAAGCCTTAAGTAATAACTAGTAAAGTTATTTCATAAATGTGAAATATGTCAATATGAGATGTCAAACTGATTCAAAATCAGAGAATTGACAAGCGTGCATGTGTTATTTACACATGATATGCAAGTCATAATTGACTGCATGTGAGTGATCTGATCATTACGAGAAGTAATGACAAGAGGATCATCTCTGAAAATCTTGATGAGATTGAAAAGGTTTATTTGAAGATTACAATCTTCGTGACTTTAAAAGTTTTAGATGATACATGTCACATGTTGGTGATGTGAATTTTGAAGAGATCAACGAAGCTAAAGTTGTCATAGCTGGAATGGATTTATATTTATCCAAGCGTAGATGAACAAGGATCTCTCAAGAAGGATTGCAAGTCTGTTGTACTTTTTAAAATTGTACAAAATTAGACATAGGCTATACAGTTGGTAAACTGGGTAGATGCACGAGTACAATGGAAATTGGTCACTTGGAAGTGATTGCAATGAGATTTAAGGTGTATGATATGTGCTCGTGAGCTTGGACTGCAATACGAAAGATATCTAATTGTACTATGTGAATATAGTATGTAAATTAGATATTTGACTTTAAGAACTTAAAAGTCATTCGAGAATACATTTCACACTTAGCAGTCGTGTCATGGAAATCCTAAACTTAGCTCGATTCATGATGGAATACGAGTCTGGTGCATAAAATAAATGCAGTTAAAAGGCTGAGTAGCCACTTTGTAAGGATATTCCTAAATGACAAGGAAAATGTGTCTTCAATATGCATACATCGTGTAATCAATATGCAAATTGGGAGATTACATTATTGTGTATGAAATGGTATGTCTCACATCTATGATGAGGACATAATACCATTAAACAACTATTCTCAACGAGAATTATCATGATTGACTATGTAAAGTCAAATGATAATATTTGGATCCACTGACCAGATGGTTAAACTGAGTGAATCTGTTTAAGACAAGGGAATCTAGTTAAACCGAGAGATAGTTGTCAAATCATCGAGAGGAATGAGCCTTGCCTATTGCTTAACGGCGTCATGGTGGACACCCAACCTTGCTGACTGGAGATCCCAAGAACTTGGTTCAATGGGACAACTAAATCATGATGACTAAATCACTGTGGGGGTAACCCCCGGCCTATTTCTATGATGATGAAACAGTGAGACCCGTAAGGTACGAGGTTAAGCTTTATGCTTTTAATGATCTTTGACGAATACAAGGATTTCAAGTTTGAATACATAATATTCGGTTGAGTAAACGCGGGTTACTCTATAAGATAAAGATCACCTATGTAAGAGAGAAGTATGGTCGCTTCAAAGGAGAATTGCGAGGCACAATTCTTTAAAAACTCTTGCAGAACCAGGACGATGTTCCAGGGCCAAAATGGACATAATCATGAGAACTGAATGAGTCAGGAAAGATATAGTGATGAGTATGTCATCGTTTACACAAACGGTCGAACAGTTCAAGGACATCGCGTCATACTGTCTACCAGTAAAGTCGATATACTTATTCGAGCGTAGGTTCAAGGAGCATTCTCTACCTATCGTATGCTATATCTGACCGCCGGAACTATCACCAAGTCAAGCTCCGCGTCTGTCTGTCTATGTGGTGTCTATGTGGTGCGTGCTACTGGACCATCAATCTCATTTATGGGGGATTGTTGGACAAACTTAGTATTTTAGACTAAGTTGTGAATCATTTTGAGACTCTATATGAGTGAGACACATTATGTGTTAGTGGTGTGTATTTATTGGAACGTATTCTTCTCTTCGAGGGGATTCCAACGCATATTAACACGCTCAAAATGAGTAAAAGGTGAATGAGAACTGATATTCCAAAGTTTTACCTTTTAATATGAAAAGTGGTTTTGTACCACATCGAGAGTAGCACAAACCTATTCCTTAGTTTTTCTTATAAATACCATGTAGCACATCGAAAAGAAAAACAAGTCCTTTCAAGCCTCTCTTTATAAATAGAGTTTTAGGGCACCAGTTTTATTAAGTCAAGGAAATAAGAGTCATCTCTTTCATTCTTGGTCTCTTTAGTCTTAAATTTTTCCAATATTCCGGTGATAGTTCTCGGGCTCAGTTCAGGTTCGCTGAGAGTATATTCGATCTATCGATTATACTAGTATCTCGTTTTATCCTGGTAAGCAGGTCGCTAAACACGGATGGTGCGGGGCGAAACTGCTTTAAGGAGACAGTTTTCTGGACTCGAGATTAAATCCAATCTCTGTTTGTTTTCTCAAACCCTTCTCCTAATTTAATTGTTAATTCTTATATGCTTATGTGATTTAAGAATTAGCAATGTTCTTATGAATTAGTTATATATTCAATATATATATAATAATGTCTTTATCGTACAAGATTGATAACAAAATCAGTACTTAATTGTTGATCAGTACTTATACTGGAAGCCAGGACTTAAGGATATCAGTACGTATGTTATTAGGAGATAATCATCAGAAGATAGATATCAGAACTTAAGTGCTGAAGGACAATCAGATAAGGACAGTAGCTGATTAAAGGAAAGAAGATTAACATAAACATAAGAAGAGATATGCATGAAGAAGGAATTCCGTAAAGAATGGAATACTTGGAAGAAAAGATATCTGATTGATATATTTTAGGAAGCAGAATTATATTCCATATCAATTAGCGATTATCTTGTAACTGTGTAGTATATAAACACAGACATAGGGTTTACACTATAAGTGTTATCATTATCGAGAAGATTATTTATTGTAACCCTAGCAGCTCTCGTGATATTTGTTCATCACTGAGAGGTAACAGTTCCATACTGTAACAGAGTTTATTGTTTCAATAAAGTTTGTTTTCTGTTACTTAAGTTCTTAAAGTTCGATTTAAGTATACTATACACTGTATTCACCCCCTCTACAGTGTGTGTGTGACCTAACAGGATTGCTCTGGAGAAGTCATAAAATTGGAAAGAAAATATAAATGCTCCACATGCAATCAAAACAATCATGTTCCTCAAAAAAGGTTGTATAATTGTAAACTAAACCAGTTTACAGTTATATGAAACTTCAAAAAATCACATAAGTTCTTAATCATTTTATTAATGTTTAGGTTCAAGATTTTTCTACTTGCATAAGACTCTACAGAAGCATTTAATTTCGTCCTCTATGACTGTGCTGTAAAACGACTGGTGGGTAAAATAGTAACAAAACTTATTGCCGAGGGTTTCGAGGTATTCCAATTTGTTATTATGGTATCTTTGTTTTAAATTCAACTTTTAATTTCTATTTGTAATAAATTTATTTGTCAGAATCAATTATTTTTTAGGATTCAGGACATATCCTTTGCATATTAAGGCTATTACAGGGAAAGAGATTACACTCTGAATTTAGCTCAATGATGATAACATCATCCTCAATAGTTCAATTTAATATGCAATTGATGCTTATGATACTAATGGCTCCACATCTTCCATGTCTGCAAATACAGTGGCCTCTGAAATTTCAAACTCAGTAAATATAAGTCTTATTATAATGCCAGATTTCATCATATGATCCTTAAACTATTTATTTTTTGTATCTCATATCATTCACAACTGATGATTCAATAACTATATTTTTTACAGTCTGATGTGGTAGAAATTACGGACCATGGACATACTCCAGGATCCACTAGGTCTACCAGCAAGAAAATAAAATTGGTAAGCAGTTTGTTATTATTTTACCACATATAAAAGTGATAACCTTGACACTTTTCTGATATATAGTTCAGTGATAAACCTGAATTCTAATTACACCCATTTGTTTCTTTTTTAGGAGAGGTAAATGTCCATTTTCGCCTGGATCTTTGTTCTGAATGCATAGGGTGATCATGGCATTTCCAGTTTTTTTGTCATTTTAGTCGTACCAATCCATTTTTATTATTATTGCCTAGACACTTTTAAGCGTAATGTTTCCATATTTTGCATTTTTGCTTTAAAATAAAATCAAGAGATTCGACAAATTTAATGACTATTAGTGTAATGACTCTTTTGTTTCAGGGGTTTTGTATGGTCGGAGTGTCAAAGTTTATACATATTATATTTAATGGTTGTCGCGTAAAAAAATTTAACTAAGGATTTCTCCCATTGGACAGGCTCTTATAAGTTATAACCATATGTACTTTAACTTTGGATGTCTCACTTTGGGAAGATTAGTCATATGAGTTCACTCATCTATCAACGTAATTATCAAATTTGATATAAATTAATGATCTAATATGATGATCAAGTAATAGTTTTAACCTATATATTTGATGATCTTAATATAACCATGATGATCAAGTAAGTGTCTACTTATACACTACTGGAAATATGTGCTATCAACACTAAAGAATAGATGTTGGATATTCTACTGGAACAAATACTGTACTATTAGATTACTAAAAATTGATACAAACAAAACTCTGCTACAATAAAAGCAAAGGAGACAACAACCAGAAGGAGCTAATTTATTCCAACACCAACTTAACCAAAACAAAAGATTGTACAATTTTGTGCATCAACCATATTCTACAAAATCCAAAAATTTAAAGATCGGATTAAAACAGGTGCTCATGGTTGGTATTTCTGTAAGTTAACAAACACTGAAACACTACAAATAAGTTAAGAACTAACAACAAGTAATTTCTACATAGGAGTAAACTCTTTTTCTTTTCTTTTTTAAGAATATTAGGATCTCTTTCATTTACAGAATTTGTGGAGCACTTAATATAATTCAAATAAAACTATGGTAGTCGAAATAAGAAAGTTATCCTATAATCTAACATCTTGCAAGAAGGTTCTTCGGAAAAATCATTAGCTCAACATTAGTTTATTTACCTGATGGTTGTCCATTGACGAACACTTGCAAAGTATGGCCAGCTGACATAATAGTAAGAATATGATCTTTTTCATGCTTGAGGAACCATTCATTCGATGTTATATTCATGATGGAGAGAACATGGTAAGATCATAAAATTAGTTTAAAACAGATATTTCAAAAGACACGATAATGATTAATATCAGTGGACGATAATACTTACTCTATAAGGTACCACATATAATCTGAGGAATCTATGGTGAGATTTAACTGCTCATACAACCCCCATTTTTCTAGAGTATCACCCTCATCAGCAGTTGGAGCTTCGTCGGTGAAAGATTGTCAGTGGAAACCTGCACTAACATGGAGCATCTTCATACGAGCACCGTGGAACCTAACTGTAAATATTATTATTTGGGGTGATATTAGCTGAAGGATTGCTAAACAATATTTATATGTTTGGGTTTATAACCTTTAAATATAATGATAGAATGACAAAAATCATTTTCCATAATGTCTGTCATTACAAATCATAAATGATGCACACATAGTTAACATTTAAACAAAAGGAATGTTGGCTTGGATTGTTTCTCCGATACATATAATCGAATAAATCTAACAATGATTATTTTTATTTTAATTACTGTAGGAAGTACAATCAAACTAATCATTTGACCATGTGGAATATGACAGATTTCTGGAGTGGATACATGGACCTTGGTCCACCGTCCAAAATTTTCCCACAACAATGAATCATGTACCTTATCAATTTTTTGACACCTTTATAGAATTACAAGCAATTATTATTTAAGTAATCTATATTTGTATATCACTTCTCCTATTATAGAGTTCTTTTTTATCTATCTACCATTTACTGCATAAATAGAAAAATTGTTCAAAGATGCCGGGAAGATTCTCAAGGATTTCACCATTATTATTTTCCTGATGCCAGTTTCTTACATGAATTAGAGAACAAGCTAATTACGTTAGAGCTTGGTTACAACCAACCTCAGCAGCGAGAGAAGCATGAGAAGCTGTTTACAAGTTTAAACGAAGACCAACCTCAGGTATATACTTCTATGCTCAGCAGTGTCGCAAATAATGCTGGTGGCGTGTTTTTTGTATATGCTTCAAATGGCCGTGGGAAGACATTTATCTGGAAAACACTCTGTTGCAGACTACGTAGTTTAGGAAATAATGTGATTCGCGTGGCCTACTCTGGAATTGCAGCTACGTTTCTTCCAGGAGGCAAAACCGCTCATTGCAGATTTCACATTCCGCTAAAACTTGACCAGTGATTGGTTGCAGGTGTTAGGAATATGTGTATTAGTTTGATGATAAGTTAAGCAAAACACTTAAGTAGAAATCTAGTGTTTGTAGCCTCAACGGATAAGACCATCTTGGCTATCCATTGAAGGAGTAGCCCTACTTAGCAATAAGTTTGGTATTGTAGCACATTTCACTCTCTGGTTTCAAGCTGTAATTCTTAGATGTTGTTAGGAAATAATCAGTCATGTTGACTACTAATGGATGTACAAATAGGAGGGCTAATTGTAAATATTTCATGCCTTGTAATTTTGTATAAGTGAAGAAGTGTCAACGGATATTGAAGACCTTCAACGGATAAGAAACAAAGCTTCAACGGATGTCTCTAATGCTTCAACGGATAATATCCATCAACGGATAAGTGCTTCAACGGATAAAGCTTCAACTGCTAGAGCATCAACGGATAAAGCCATCAACGGATGAAAGCTTCAACGGATGCTCAGTCTCATAGCAGTTGATAGTGACAGTTAACAAAGCTGACAGAGGCACATGGATTGACAGAGATGTGGTAGCCTATTTCAGGAACAGCAGAAAAAGCAGCCATTTTTAATCTGGTTCAAAATGGAAAGTCAACAGATAATTCCATATTACACTGGATAAAAATGGAATAGAAACAAGTGGAGAACTATTTTCTTATTGTACTTTATCTTTGTCTTCACTTGTAAACTTGGTGATATATAAACCAAGTAGTAGCTAGTAATTAGACGTGAATTTTCCCTGAGTTGTTTAGAAATATCAAGAGAGAAAATCATCTAGTTTGTACTAGGAAGCAGCTGTGATTTAATTTTGAATCACAGATTTTCTGAAATAACACATCTCTGGTGGAACAACAAATCCACCAGAAAAGTTTTTAAGTTCTTTTAGTTCATTACATTTGTGTTTGAATATATATCTGTCTGCATCAGCTCCAAGCAATTCACACACATTTGATCACTCAAACACTTAGCCTTACAAACTGCTCAAAACTTGAAAAAGTTTTGAGATTTACATTCAACCCCCCTTCTGTAAATCTCATTGTTAGTCCACTGGGAATAACAATTGGTATCAGAGCAAGCTCTTAACATATAAAGAGTCTAAAGATCTATTCTGCTAACATCATGAGTGCACAGAAGAACTCTCCTGTTACCATCATGAATAGGAATGATATTGGTGTAAAGATTCCAGTCCTGGAAAAGGATAATTATCATCACTGGAAAGTGAAGATGCATTTACATCTTCTTTCTCAAGATGAAAGCTACATCAACTGTATTGAACATGGTCCTCACATCCCTCACAAGGTAGCCACAGCTGCTACTGCAACAGTTGCTGTTGGACAGTCTATTCCCAAGCCAAGAGCAGAATGGACTATTGAAGACATGGAAGAAATCCGCAAGGATAAGAGAGCCATGAACATTTTGTTTAATGGCTTAGATCAAGATATGTTTGACAATGTCATCAATTGCCAAACTGCAAAGGAAGTTTGGGACACTGTACAAATCATCTGTGAAGGTACTGAGCAGGTCAGAGAGAATAAAATGCAGCTTCTTATTCAACAGTATGAATATTTTCACTTTGAAGAAGGTGAATCATTAAATGATACCTTCAACAGGTTTCAGAAACTGTTGAATGGATTGAAGCTGTATGGTAGAGTGTACCAAGTCAAGGATTCCAACCTAAAATTTCTTAGGTCTCTGCCAAAGGAATGGAAGCCCATGACTGTCTCTTTGAGAAACTCTCAAGATTATAAGAACTTCACACTTGAAAGATTATATGGAATTTTGAAGACTTATGAACTTGAAATGGAGCAGGATGAGCTGTTGGAAAAGGGAAAGAGAAAAGGAGGAACAATTGCTCTTGTAGCTGACTGTGAGAAGATGGAAGCCAGGAATGAGGAGAAGACAATGCCAAGTCTCAAAATTGGCACAAGCAAGTCAGAATCAAGCAAGGGTAAAGAGCAAGTTGCTGAGGATGAAGACAATTCCAGTCAGGATGAATCTGATGATATTGAAGAACATTTGGCCTTTCTGTCCAGGAGGTTTGCAAAGATAGAGTTCAGGAAAAACACAAAATTCACTAAGCCAAACAAAAACATGGTGGACAAATCAAAGTTCAAATGTTACAACTGTGGCATTAGTGGACACTTTGCAAGTGAGTGCAGGAAGCCAAATTCTGAGAAAAAGAAATTTGAGCAAGTTGATTACAAAAAGAAGTATTTTGATTTGCTCAAACAAAAGGAAATAGCATTCCTCACTCAAGATGATTGGGCAGCAGATGGGGTAAATGAAGATGATGATGTGGAATATGTCAACCTAGCCCTGATGGCTAATTCTGATGAAAATGAAACTAGTTCATCAAGCAACCAGGTAATTACTACTGATCTCTCTCAGCTTTCTAAACATGAATGCAATGAAGCCATAAATGATATGACCAATGAATTATATCATTTGCGTGTTTCCCTTAAATCTCTAGCAAAAGAAAACACTAGGATCAAGGAGAATAATTTGTTTTTAAGTGATAGGAATGCTGTGTTAGAGGATCAGGTAATTGAGCTTGAAAAGATTAAACTTAAATGCCTGACTGTTGAGAGTGAACTAGCAGAAGCTGTTAAGAAAGTGGAAATTCTTTCTAAACAGTTAGAAAGTGAGCAAGAGGTAATCAAGGCCTAGAAAACATCTAGGGATGTCAGTGTTCAGATTGCAAAGGTCCAGGGAATTGAATCATTATGTGAGGATGCCTGGAAGAAAAACAAAAAGAAGTTAGAATTAATTGATGGATTGTCAACGGATGTGGAATCAACGGATGATGAAAGTTATCCATTGAAGGAAGAAAAGGAGCATCCGTTGAAGGCTCATCAATTAAAACAGGCAAGTTCTTTTAAAAATAAAAAGAATGATTCAACTCTCAAGAACTTTGTCAAAGAAGGAGCTAGCACATCCAGAGATGTTAGTAAGGTGAATATAGGACATATGACTTTAGATCAGCTAAAAGATCGACTTAAGTTGATTGAGGATAAGAAGGAAACTAAAAGAAAATCTAAAAGAAATGGGAAGGTAGGGATTAATAAACACAACAATTACACACCTGATAGGTATGCTCCTAGAAAAAGCTGTGTGCATTGTAAAAGTGTTAATCACCTATCTGATAATTGCAAATCTGTTAAAAATGCTCCCATGCCTTCAAATCCCTCCATACCTAACATGTCTATGTCATCTCTACATGCTATGCCTGTTATGTCTCACCAGAATCCCCATGCACATTTTGCAAACATGCCATACATTAATAATCCTTATTTTACTGCATTTAGTATGCCTCAAATGCCATACAATATGCCTATGTGGAATAACATGTTTGCACAACCTATGCCTTATCAAATTCAATCAAATATGTTAAATGATTCTGTGACTAATCCTACACTTCAACCAACCACATCTGAGACCAAGGTTGACCTAAAGTTACCTAAGTCAAAAGATGCAGGAGGAATGAAGTCTAGGAAAAAGACTAACAAGGGTGGACCCAAGGAAACTTGGGTACCAAAATCAACTTGATTGATTTTGTTGTGTGTAGGGACAAAGAAGTAATCTATGGTACTTGGACAGTGGTTGTTCAAGACACATGACAGGAGATTTCACCCTGCTCACAGAGTTTAAGGAGAGAGCTGGCCCTAACATAACCTTTGGAGATGACAGCAAAGGATTCACTATGGGATATGGCTTGATTTCAAGAGAAAATGTCATCATTGATGAAGTTGCATTGGTTGATGGTCTCAAACACAATTTATTGAGCATCAGTCAACTATGTGACAGAGGGAATACTGTTTCCTTCAATTCTGAAGCTTGTATTGTCACAAGTAAAAAGGACAATAAAGTGGTTCTAACTGGAGTTAGAAAAGGGAATGTGTACTTAGCTGATTTCAACTCTACAGATGCAGAATCCATTACTTGTCTTCTCAGTAAAGCAAGTCCAGTTGAAAGTTAGCTATGGCACAAGAAGCTGTCCCATTTGAATTTCAAGACAATGAATGATCTAGTCAAAAAGGACTTAGTTAGAGGAATGCCTCTAGTGGAATTCACAAGGGATGGACTGTGTGATGCTTGTCAGAAAGGAAAGCAAAAGAAAGTATCATTCATTAAGAAGCTTGAATCTGTAATTGATGAACCACTGCAACTTCTACACATGGATCTTTTTGGATCAGTCAATGTATTGTCAATTTCAAGGAAAAGATACTGCCTAGTGATTGTAGATGATTTCTCAAAGTTTTCATGGGTTTATTTTCTTGGATCAAAGGATGAAGCTAGTGAAATCATCATCAATCATATCAAGCAAGTCAACAATCATCCTGATTTCAAAGTAAGGAATATTAGGAGTGACAATGGAACTGAGTTCAAGAATTCAACCATGAAGATGTTCTGTGAAGAAAATGGGATCATGCATGAGTTCTCAGCTCCAAGAACTCCACAACAAAATGGTATGGTGGAAAGGAAGAACAGATCACTAATTGAAGCTGCAAGGACAATGCTTGAGGAGTCAAAACTCCCAACTTATTTTTGGGCTGAGGCTGTTAACTGTGCATGTTACACTCAGAATATTTCTCTAATCAATCAAGCAAAATGCATGACTCCCTATCAATTATTCAAGAGAAGAAAACCAACTTTAAACTTTCTACATGTCTTTGGTTGCAAATGCTATATCTTAAGGAATCAATCTGATCACAAAGGAAAGTTTGATGCAAAGGCTGATGAAGGAATATTTGTTGGTTATTCTGCTGGAAAATTATATAGGGTCTACAATCTAAGAACCAACATTGTCATGGAATCTGTACATGTTGTGTTTGATGATAAAAAGATTGATGGACTAACAGATGAGGGACATCATGAATGACTCAAATTTGACAATATTGAGATATATTGTGATGATAGTGAAGATGAGAATGATGAAGAAGGCATCTCAAGAAGAAACCAGAGTCTGCCTTTAGATAATGCACAGAATGCTGCATCCGTTGAAAGTCATAATTCAGCTTCCGTTGAAAGAAGCAATATAGCATCCGTTGAAAGACAAAGTGCATCATCCGTTGAAGTTCATAACGAAGCATCCGTTGATCACAGTCTATCAACGGATAATCAATTCACCTCATCAATTGATAGAATTCCCAATTCCTTTCAAAGGATCAGCAACTCAGGGGAGTTTCTACAAATCAACATTCTATCTCACATCATGACAATACTGAGGCAACCTCATCAAGGGCTAATCTACCACCTCAAAGGAAATGGACCAAGAATCACCCTTTTGAACTGATCATTGGTGATGCTACATCAAAAGTACAAACTAGAAGGGCTACTCAAGATGAATGTCTGTATAGTAGCTTTCTATCACAGGAGGAACCTAAGCGAGTGGAAGAAGCTCTTTTGGATCCAGATTGGATTTTAGCAATGCAAGAGGAGCTAAACCAATTTGAGAGGAACAAAGTATTGAAGCTGGTACCCAAGCCAAAGAACAAGAGTTCTATTGACACAAAATGGGTATTCAGAAATAAGATGGATGAAAATGGCATTGTCATAAGGAATAAAGCCAGATTGGTTGCCAAAGGCTATTCTCAACAAGAGGGAATAGATTTTGATGAAACATTTGCTCCAGTTGCCAGAATTGAAGCCATCAGAATCTTTCTAGCCTATGCAGCTAATGCCAATTTCAAAGTCTATCAGATGGATGTCAAGAGTGCATTTCTAAATGGGGAATTGGAGGAAGAAGTTTATGTAAGCCAACCTCCAGGTTTTAAAGATCCAAATTTTCCAGACCATGTGTATTATTTGTTGAAAGCACTCTATGGACTAAAGCAAGCACCTAGAGCCTGGTATGAGACTTTATCAAAGTTCCTTCTAGATAATCACTTCACAAGAGGCACTGTTGACAAAACTCTCTTCTTTAGAAATGTTAATGGCTCTAAGATACTTGTACAAATTTATGTAGATGATATTATATTTGGATCTACAAATGATAAACTTTGTAAAACGTTTGCTAAATTAATGCAAAGTAAATATGAAATGAGCATGATGGGAGAGCTAACTTACTTTCTTGGTTTACAAGTTAAACAAGTTAGTGGTGGAATTTTCATTAGTCAAACTAAATCTATTTATGATCTTTTAAAGAAGTTTGACTTAATGGATTGTTCACCTGCAAAAACTCCCATGGCCACTGCCACCAAGCTTGAATTAAACAAGGCTGAAAAGTCTGTGGATATTACAAGTTATAGAGGTATGGTTGGCTCACTTTTATATTTAACTGCCAGTAGACCTGATATTATGTTTTCTACATGTCTCTGTGCTAGATTTCAAGCTGACCCTAAAGAATCTCACTTAGTGGCTATTAAAAGAATTTTCAGATATCTCAAGGGGACTCCAAATCTAGGAATTTGGTACCCTAGAGAGTCTGGTTTTGATCTAATTGGCTACTCAGATGCAGATTATGCAGGTTGCAAAATAGACAAGAAAAGCACAACAGGCACCTGTCAATTTCTAGGGAACAAGCTTGTATCATGGTTCAGCAAGAAGCAGAATTCTGTTTCCACATCAACAGCTGAAGCTGAGTACATTGCAGCTGGTAGTTGCTGTGCACAAATACTATGGATGAGGAACCAGTTATTTGACTATGGTATAACTGTTGACAAAATTCCAATATTTTGTGACAACACAAGTGCCATTGCCATTACTGAAAATTCAGTGCAGCACTCAAGAACCAAGCACATTGATATCAAGTACCACTTCATTAGGGAACATGTGATGAAAGGTACAGTGGAACTTCATTTTGTTCCAAGTGAAAAGCAGATTGCAGACATATTTACCAAGCCACTTGATAAATCAACATTCACAAGATTAGTAAGTGAGTTAGGTATGCTTAACTATTCATAATCTATGTCATCTATGTAATCTGTCTTGTAGCCTGAAATGAATTTGCTGCAAGAACAAAGTTGGCTTTAATCAAGACTTATCCTGTCAACGGATATTCCCTATCCGTTGAAAGCCAAAATTGTTCTATCAACGGATATTCGTCATCCGTTGAAAGACAAATACATTTCTGGTAATTTTATCCTTCAACGGATAAAATGGTGTTGTTCATCAACGGATAACTATTAACCTTATCCGTTGATGTGTCACGTCAGTGAGTCACAGCCGTTGATTCTTTTACTCAACCGTTGATACAAATATACAGTGTTGTATGTATTTGTATTTACGGTAGTTTTCAGAATTTCTACAGTTTTATTTATTCCTAAACGGCTGTCACTTACTTAAAAGTATTATTTAATTATTTTATTTATGTTTTAATTCAAGAAAGTATAAAAGCCCAATTGAATTCTTATTTTCACTTTACGCTTTCTTGCAATTATCATTCTCTTTCTCTCTCAATTCTCAAGTTTTTCTCTGCAACCTCCACTCACAACAATGGCACCAGTAGTCAAAATTATGTCTCAAACAGGATTTGTTTATGAAAAGAATAATTTCATAGTCTTGGTTGAAAAGAATGAAGCCCATTCTGATTATCACAAGATGATGGACTTCATCAAGAACTGTAAACTGAGCTATGCAATGCTGGAAGCCCCAACCATCTACTGTGAAGTGATTGAGGAAATTTGGACAACTGCAGAGTTCAACTCCACAGATATGACTATTGCCTTCTCTCTCAAAGGTAAGGACTATTGCATTAATTGTGATGATATACAATCTTGCTTTAAGTTGCCTGAGAATAATGCCATGACACCACATACTGATAAAGATGTCTCTGCAATGCTAGATTCCATAGGCTATGCTTTTGATTCTGCTAGTTTAGGTAGTATTAGAAGGAAAGGCCTTAGGAAAGAATGGAGTTTTCTTGGAGATGCCTTTATTAAGGTTTTCTCTGGGAAGATTAGCAATTTTGATGCTATCACTTCATCTCTTGTTAATATGCTCTATATGCTAGTTTCTGATAGGTACTTTAATTTTAGCAACTGTGTTATGCTAGAATTAGGTTCCAGATTAGGCAATAAAGCTAATAGACCACATAACATCTACTTTGCTAGATTCTTTATGTTATTGGCTAACCATGTTGCTGAAGGTTTGGTTATATCCAATGAGAATAATAAACTCAAATGCTGGGCACAAGAGAAAAGGGTCCTTGCAGACCTTTTGAGAATGAACCTCAACAGCCAGGTGCCATTGGTATACTTGCCAATCATGAATGCACCATAGGTAAGTGAGGTAAATGTTTCTATAACTCCTACTATTTCCAACCCCAATGTTTCTTTGCCTTATAGTGTGGCTATGAAACCTGTGTCATTGTCCAAACAGGCTCCTACCAAAGCCACCAAATCTAAAGTTTCCAAAGTCAAGTCAAAGAAACCTACCTCTGTTGTTTCTCAAAAGACAACAGTTGTAACAACTACCATAAACCCTGAAGGGAGTGAACATGGTGTGAGTGGTGAGGGGAGGGGTGAACATCAAAAAGCCCCCCAGGATAAGGTGGGAGAGGTGAGTGGTACCCAAACCAGCCAAGCCACAGTCTCTCAAAAGACTGTGGTGGTTCAAAAGGAGTCTAGCACATCCCTAGTTGCATCCTCCCAAAAGGATGTAACTATTGAAAATAGTCCCCAACCAGGGACACAGAACAAAAGAGGGAGGGACACTGAAGCTAGACATTCACCAATTCAAGCCTTTTCAAGGAAGAAGAAGGCCAAAACCCTAGTTTCCACACAAGGGACACACACAGCACAGATACATCCACAAGTATCTGTGCCTTCTCAAATTCAGCTTGATGTGATTCCAGCAAATGTGGAATCACAACCCCATTCTCTCAATATAGAAACACACCATTCATCAAACTCTCCAACAACCTCTCTGGATGTGGATATGATATTCACATCAATTCCTGATTCTCCCTCATTAAAACTCAGGGAGGAGCCCCACTCAAAACCTGGTGATCATCATCTTTTAGATGATTTGTTGGATCATCAGCCAATTCTTTCAGATGTAGTTGCAGAATCTGTGTCACCACACTTAAAATCAATCCACACAGATTCAACAATTATGTCACTTTCTATATCTACATCTTTTCCTTCTTCAACGGATATCTCTCATCCGTTGACAAGTGGTTGTTCTTCAACGGATAAGCTTAACAGCAGTTATCCGTTGATACCATCAGTTTCCACTTCAACGGATATTCCCTATCCGTTGATGGTCTCTACACACTTAACAGAAACAATTCCAACTGTAGAGGACATGGCAACTGTACAATCACTTTTAGGTTTGAGGGAAGGGAGTGATTTTTTGAGTGAGAGGCTGGGTTGCTCCCAGGCAAAAGGAGAGGTTGAGAGTCACCATATGCATGCTATTTCTTCCAGCATGGCAAAAGTGAGTGAGAGGAGTGCCACCTTAGAAGGTGAGGGTGAGGGTGTGAGGGTGTGTGTGAGCCAGGGGGAGCCCCTGATGCAAGAACAGAGAGAAATTGAGAGAAAGGCAGGTACAAAAGCTATAAGGGTGGATCCGGCCATTGCTAGTGAGTTAATGAAAGTGGATGATGCAAATAAGGAAAGACAATTTCAGCAACATTACAAAGCTGTCATTGATAACATTTCCTTGGATGCTGACACTTTTACTCACCCTGTTTCAGCCTTTCAATTTTTGGCTGCTCAGGGCAATGTGGAGGCAGAACAGACACTACACATTGTACACACTTCAGAATCTCTTCTCAGAGACAAAGCTGCTGTCAACAGGCTGCCTTCTCAAGCTGGTGAGCCATCTGAAGAATTTGGAGTAAATTCTAATGATGATGACTCTAATTCTTTGAATGAGAGCATGAACTTAGGGGGAGTAGAAGGCCCAAGTTCTGCTCCTTCTCTTCTTGAATGGGCACTAGCCAAATCACCAACACCAGGAGCATTTGGTGTCACTTTGGTCAGACAAGTCATGACAATTCAGAAGGCCTTTCAGGAGACTCAAGATGCTGGTACCAAGGCAATTCTTCAAGCTCATCTGGAATCTCTGCATCTCTTGCAGTTGCAGCATTACCAGGAAAATCTAAGTGTGGATGAGCTCAAGCAGGACATTGCTGATCTGAAATCCTACAATGCTGAGAAATTGGATTCAGTTATACCCTATGGTACTATGCAAGATTTGTTGGGGAGACTGAGGAAAGCATCTGATGCTGACAAGAGGCTGGCCAGATTGGAAGATAGGGTTCAAATCATTGAAGACTCTATGGTCACCATTCTTCAGAATCAACAAACTCAAACAAATCTACTGATGCAGCTGGCAAAAGCACAAGGCTTGACCCCTACCCTTGATGATAACAAAAAGGGGGAGAATAAAGGGGAAGGGGAAGGAGAGCCATCTACAACAACAACAGTTCAGATTTCTCAAGTGCTAGTTCCTGTCATCACAACTTCTCCACCAATTCAAGTCAAAGGAAAGCTAGATGGAATTGATCTAATCCAGATAGCAGCAGCTGAATTGCAAGTCAAAGAGCAAAGGAAGAAATTGATGAAAAGATGCAACTAATATTTGGTTCTACAACTTCTCAATCACAATCTGTGAAGCATAGCACAAAAGTGGAATCAATTATTATGGAACTCAAGCCAGTAGGGAGGCATAAGGATGAAGAAACTTCTTTCAAAGATCTGCAACCTATGGTTCTCAAGCCCAACAACAGCTTCAACAAGGACTCTACAAAGAACCCTCTAAGCCTTGCTCAAATGAAAGGAGTGGATTTTCCTCTTCCAAAGCCTGATGAAGACAAGCTTTTGGGTAGAAGTATCATAAAGCTCAAAGAGAACATGGATGAGGCTGTAAGGAGGAACATGGCTGTTATCTTTAGAGAGGGAAAGAGCATCTATGTGATGCAAGGACATCCCAAATTCTTAATAGCCAAGAGGGAAGAAACCAAGAGGTTGAAGGAAGAAGCCAAACAGCTAAAGGCTAACAAAAGAGCACAAGCAAAGCTTGAAAAACAGCTAAAGTTAAGTCAGGCTGAAGAACAGAAAGAAATTGAAGACAAATGTGAAGATAGAGTTATGGGGGACATGGTTGGTACTGAGATGGAGGAAAGAAGTAAGGAAGAATGGCAGAAAGGGAATAGAAAGAAGGTCAATGCAAAGAGAAAGATGGTAGATGAGACTGAAGAAAACCAATCAATATCCAAACCACTATCCTCTATTCTTGAACCCATTGTGCCTGACCCCTTCATAAACATTCATGGTGAACCAATCATTCCTAAGGAGGAACCAATTGATTGGGACATCATCAAATTGCCCACCTTCCTAACCTCTTTTACACCACCAAAGAAGCAGAAAAGAAGAACTAAATCAACACCCTCTAAAGCCTCAATCAAATTCACACAGAAGCCTAAGCCTAAACCTCAAACCTCTAAAGATGATTATGTTCACATCTGTGACATAAAAGAATCTTCAGACATTGAACTCTATCTGGATGAGCTGGAGGATGTAAGGGGAATAGCTGCCTACAGACAGCTACCAGAAAGACTAGTGTTCAAATACAAAGGAGCTGGGGAAAGAACATGGCCTCTTCACAGAATTCTGAATGAAGGCTACTCTACCTTGATTAGAGTCTACTCAGCCATACAAAAGGATTCTGGCTTTACCAGGACTGCCAGGACTGAGATTCTCAACAAGATTGCCAACATAAGGAAAACTTGGAGGGAGCCCAATGCCTTGCCTAGAACTTTACTCATTCAAGAGAGAGGTATTACAATTCACAAATCACCTCATTGGTTGATGGAGTTCAGAGACAACAAAGGAGTCAGAAGATTTTTCAGAATTGAAGATCAGCTAAAGATTGCCAGTAATGAAACTCTCAAGGATATGCAATCTAAGTTAGATATCAATGAAGAAGATGAAGCTGAATTCTACAGACAACTTCAACTTCAAATAGAGGAGAATGACAGGAGGCTGGGAAAGAAAACCAGGGATCAAAGGAAAAGAAAGTAATTTGCTCAGGCTAAAGGAGCACCCTTGGAAACAATGTATTTCTTCAATTTCATCTCAGCATATACACTTTTGTAGCACTTTTGAATTTCTGCTTTGTTACAGTTTATATATTTGTTAAGTGTTTTGTTATCATCAAGCTAAACCCAAATTTATGCCTACAGTTCTAGTAGACATAAATAGGGGGAGATTGTTAGGAATATGTGTATTAGTTTGATGATAAGTTAAGCAAAACACTTAAGTAGAAATCTAGTGTTTGTAGCCTCAACGGATAAGACCATCTTGGCTATCCGTTGAAGGAGTAGCCCTACTTAGCAATAAGTTTGGTATTGTAGCACATTTCACTCTCTGGTTTCAAGCTGTAATTCTTAGATGTTGTTAGGAAATAATCAGTCATGTTGACTACTAATGGATGTACAAATAGGAGGGCTAATTGTAAATATTTCATGCCTTGTAATTTTGTATAAGTGAAGAAGTGTCAACGGATATTGAAGACCTTCAACGGATAAGAAACAAAGCTTCAACGGATGTCTCTAATGCTTCAACGGATAATATCCATCAACGGATAAGTGCTTCAACGGATCAAGCTTCAACTGCTAGAGCATCAACGGATAAAGCCATCAACGGATGAAAGCTTCAACGGATGCTCAGTGTAATAACCCCAATTTTTGGAGATTTTTAAAACCCGGATGAATAGTAACTTTTGCTGACAATGCTGATTAAGAAAAATTATCAGACCACGATATATAGGAGTACTGTTATGGAAATTCTAAGATCGTATTAGTATTCCATAAAGAAAATAAGTGTATGTAAAAGCTGTCGGATTTTGAAAACGAGCACTTTTATTTTTCCCCGAGATTTCCACCAGACATTAAGGGATTTAAGGAATTAATATTAAGATGAAGGATTTTAAATTCAAGGATTATAAAGGAGAATTAATTTAGGTATTAAAAATACCAAGAAGATTTTATCAATAAAACCATTAAGGTATTTAACCAAACGATCAACGAGATTGAGTGATAACCGGACAAAGAAATGAATAACGACTCTTGTAAATACCTTTGCAAGTGGCAAGGCAAGTGGATGGTTGATCAAACAAGAAACTAAGTGATAGTTAGGAAGGAATGACTAGTTAATTATATAGTTAACTAGGGATGATCTCATCTCACCACAAATCACCAACACATGGCAAATGGTGAGATCATCTTCCACTAACTCCTTTGTTTATTATTAACCTAGCAAAATATCAAAACAACCCATCATTATCCACCACATTATTCCACCAACACAAGAAAGCAAAAGCATTTCCTCCCCCATTTCCATTGCTCTCGGCCAAAACAGAATCAGCACACTAAAACTGCTGTATCTCCTTCATTTCTCACTCAAATATTGTGTTCTATAGCTCATTGGAAAGGTATTGAGATGGCCTACAACTCTTGTTCACAAGTCTCGTCCAAATAATCATGTTAAGACCCTCATTGTTACAGTTCTTTAAATCGGACTTTTAGAAACTTCAAAGCCTAACTTTGTGTTCTTGATTTCTTTGGAAAGATCAAGCTTGTAGGAGGCTCCCTAAGGCTTCCTAGCAACTTAACACCTCCCAAGGAAGGTATAAACTTCAAACCCTAGCCTTTACTTTATTTGTTAGTAAGTTTAATGGTTGGTTTTGTGAAATGAGAAGCATGGATTGTGATTATTAGTAGTTTGGTTTGATTTGGAAGTGTTTTGGTAATTGAAGCTTGATTATAGTTCATAGGTCTTGATTGTGGTTGTTTGAGTTGAAAACCTTGGAGATTATGGACTGATGTGGTATGGTTTAGGTGAAGTTTTGTTGTATTGATGGTTATGAGTTGGTTGGTGGTTAATTGGAGTAGTTTAAACATTGGTAATCGCGTAAACATAGCCGTCGTAATGTCCGATTTACTTTAGACTACTTTTGTTCATAACATTTGGACCCGAGAACTCCCTGCTAGATTATGACCATTACCATGTTTAGATAGTTCATGTTACGAGCTTCGTTTTGATATGTAGTTCGTTTGATTCCGATGTACGGTTTAGGAGAAACGACCGTTTTAAGTAACGGCGTTTCGCGAAAGAAACTTTTCCCCTCGCCTTACTTTGAAACATAGGTTAAAGACCAAAAAGGGTTAATTAGTGTATGAAACAATTATGGTAAGAGTGTTAGGCAGTTGGTATGACACTCACGAAGGAATCGCCTTAAAACTTGTAATAGTTAAATTATAAAAAATGGTGGAGCTGAGGGTACTCGAGTGACTTAAGAGAATCAGTAAGCGCAAAGCGAGCGTTAGAGTCTAAGGTAGTTAGAGTATAGATTTACAAGTGACTTTAGTTTAATTCCAACTTGTTGTTTATAGGTTACCAGACTCATCCCGAGCCTTTTATCACCCCCAGTCGCTCAGGCAAGTTTTCTACCCGTTATAACTGTTGTTGTGATGTATATGTGTATATGCATGATCTTGCGATAAATGTATATTTGTTATTAGCAAATTTTTGCGATATATTGTAGCATGTGATATGGTATATATGCATGCCTGTTTCGTATTCGTTCCATATATATCTGTTGATTCAGTTGATAATACCTATGCTAGAGGATAGTGGTAATTTGTATATACCCTTAATATAGGGACCCAAAAGGTGAAAACATTTTCTAAACCCGGGAGTCGAGGATCCCGAGTAGATTTTATATATATATATATTTATATATATATATATGGTTATAGTTTTCAAAACTATTAATCGAATAAGGTTTATTCGATAACTTTATTTTATTAATGAATATTATCTTGAATATTCATTCGAGGACTTATGACTCCTTTATATTATTTATTGAATATTACTTGGATATTCATTTGAGGATGTATGACTCCTTTATTTTATTTAATGAATATTATTTATAATATTCATTCGAGGTATTATGACTCAGCTTATTATTTAATGAATATTATTTCGAATATTCATTCGAGGGCTTATGACTCAGCTTATTTATTTATTGAATATTATTTCGAATATTCATTCGAGGGCTTATGACTCAGCTTATTTTATTTATTGAATATTATTTGAATATTCATTTGAGGATCTATGACTCCGATTATTTGCTGAGATATATTCTTTATTTTATTAAAGAATAAGGTGTCGATAATCAAACTCACTTTTGATTATTCAAATAAAGATAGTACTTTCGTATAGGTATATCTTTGGATATTTAATATTCATTTCAAGTATAAGTTTCAAAACTTCTACTTCAATTATTTTTATAAAGATTATTCTTTATGGAAATATTATTTAAATAATAATATTCAGATATTTTCTAATATATTGGGACTGATTTATTTTGTTAAATCAGCATCACTCCGAACATTCTTAAAAATGTTTTGCGAGTCTTCAAACTAATTTTTAAAAGTTAGAGCGGATCCCAAAACTCATTTTTATATTTAAGATCCTCCTTTCGAAGGGGATTTAAATACTCGCTCAAAACCTGAGGGATCCGGCTCTGTGGTGTGTTTTATATTCGCAACAAGGTTGCTGTTTTGTTAAATGAATCGATTACTTACCCAACACTCGGGAAGTAAAATTCTTGGAACAAGTTAATCCATTAACAGGCATCGCCTGGGAAATATCGGTGAGTTATCCTTTCCAACTAGATACGACTTCTTGGTGGAGCCGTATCAACAAGTTTCTACTTGGGGAAAGGGGGAACGAGCTTTACGTTTCAGAGTCATGGATTTAATCTGAACTAGGAGTGGCGTAAGTGGTCGAGTGGCGCCAGCCCAGCCTTATTATATTGGCCCAAATGGCCTGGAAGTTCCGCTAAGGCGGTCCATTCCTTAGGAGTTCAGTGTTCGGTTGACAAGTAAATCCGACAGGTTCTCCTCTACATGTAGAAAATGGTGGGGTTGCACTACTACGACTGATCATCGTAAGTGGTCTTCCTGGCGCGGTAAACTCCCGTAATGAGTTCATCATCCAATTGGATATTTCTGCAACACTACCCAGAGCACTTCGATAGAAAGGCTACGGTTGGGCGATTGTTGAGTGTTGGCAGGGTCAAGTTTTCAAAATGATGTTTGCATCAAATGAAGTATCTCGTAACTTCATTTTATTTTGATGATATTTTAAAGATTTAATCTATTCAAATCTGGTCTTGTAGTCTCATCTACGTGGTGAACTTTTGAAACTAATTATAACTTGAACGGTGGTAGTTCAAGTAGTATTTGGAAAAGATATAAGTATATTGGAGTATCTTGTAACTTCATCTTTTAAACTTATATCTAGTAAATGATTATCTTATGCATGACAAAGATTTTCAGAAAAATGTTGAGACAAGGTTAGATACATGAGATCACCTTGCAACGATATTTTTATACAGTTATACACTGGAACTCTGTGTATATTATGCATGGAAGAGGACTTCCAAGATTTTGAAAAGTATATATGTATATATACTGAATATTTTGCGACTTCATCGCATTAAGATATCAAACTTGGTTCATTTCTTTTGACCAAGAATTTCATGAGTACTATGAGAAGGCTCATATATTGTAAATTATTATACATATTATTTTGGTGGGCTTGCTGCTCACCCTTGCTTTCTTCTTTCATCACACAACATCAGATAGACAAGATGAACATGACCAAGCTCCCAATTCGCGAGCGGATAGGAAACGTTCTGCAGCTTCCTATAGGCGTTGAAGTCGCTGTAGCTAAGGTAGGAACTACCAATAGACTAGGCTTCAACTTTTGATGTACCAGATTTATGTATACTTATGAATTGTAATAATGGCAAAGAAAATGTAAATTTATTCAGAAAACCTTTTAAGGTATATTGGCAGATAATTGTGGAATAAAATGACTTGTGATTATTTTTGGATGTTCATCTCTGAGACTATAACGTGTGGTGTGTGTGTTTATTGTGGGGTCACAGTACAGAGTAGTTGATTAATTATTAAGATTGGGTGTTATTAAGGGAAATGGAACTCGTGACAACCCGGATCCCCGACCCCGGATTTGGGGGTGTTACAGAAGTGGTATCAGAGCTAAGCGTTATAAACCTCAGAGATGATGTGACGTTAAGATAATAACTAAGATAATAAGAACTCTTGCCAAGTTCATAGTCGGGCTACCTAACGTAGTACTGACAGTTAAAACCCTTATGAGAACCCATATAAATATCGTGATAGAAGAGTAGTTCGTTATCGTATATGGTAGCGGGACTCCGAACCCTGAGGTTGAGGAGCAACAACGCGATGATGTTTTATTACTAATTGGAGATCGGATTGTGGATCCGATAGAGCGTCCTAACGCAGGACCGGATGATGTTCATATTGAGGATGTAGCGGTTGAGGATGTTGTCCTAGAAGGGATTGTTGCTGAGGAGGATCCCGTGGAGGATCCTGACAATAATGAATAAAGGACCACTGAGGAATTGATGACCATGGTTAGGGAAACTACCAGAGGTAGGATTGGCCGGTCACTACCGGAGGTTCGTTCAAGTTTGTAAAGATAATAGCCCCTTTAACGCGGCTTACTCGTAAGACTGAGAAGTTCGAATGGACAGAGAAATGCGAGAACAACTTTTAAGAACCGAAGCAAAGGTTGGTGACGTTCCCTATGTTGGCGTTGCCGGATGGAAAATGAGATTTTGTGATATATAGTGACGCTTCGCATAAGGAATTAGGGTGCTTCATATACAGCACAGCAAGGTAATCGCGTACGCGTCAAGACAATTAAGGGAATATAAAATTCGATATCCCCACCCATGAGCTTGGGCTCGTGGCAATAGTTTTTCCCTAAAGATTGGAGGCACTACTTGTATGGAGAGAAGTGCAAGATTTACACAAACCATAAGAGCTCTAGTACATTTTTACGTAGAAAGAGCTCAACATACGCCAGAGGAGGCGGTTAGAGCTAATCAAGAATTATGATTGGGAGATTCTTTATCATTCGGGGAAAGCCAATGTGGTGGCTGATGCCCTTAGTAAAAAGGAGAGACCCAAGATGATAATGTCTTTGGGATAGTTTATAAGAGATTTTGAGAAAATGGAAATAGAACTGAAGGTAACCGGAGCCGGTACCGAAAAGCTGTTTGAGATTACAATACAGACCGAATTTTTGGAAAAGAACATATTGTGCCAGAAAAAGTGATGAATGAAGGCAGAGAGTCAATGACTGGAGAAGAAATCCACACCGAGAAAGATGATAAGGGGATAGTGAGGTGTTCCTACAGAAATTGGGTTCCAAAAGTTTAAGAGCTTAAGGATGAGAACTTAGATGAGAGCCATAGTTTAAGGAATAAGATTTAGGGCAAACCCTGAATGTGATAGTCAGGGAGGTTGCCATCAAGAAAGAAAGAACCCATAACATAATAGAGTGGAAAACAAGGTTTTTAATGTATAAGATAACCCCGATTATGGGAGAAGGTTGAAACATTTCATACTAAGGAAACAGAAAGTCGAGTAAGGAAAGGAGACCCGAGATGGTACTCCTATACGACAATTTATGGACCAGTCTAGACAGAACTTAGACTATTATCCCCAACCACCACCCTGAGGAAACAATGCGGTGAAAAATTCTTTCAGGACCTTTAAGTCGCTAAGCTCTCAGAGTTCCAAGGAACAAGCTGACCCAGTCGAGGCAAGAGCCTGGCTAAAGGAAATACAGGAATCATTTGAGATTCTAAATGATTGACGAATCACAAAAGACTATTTTTGTCACTTACCCTCCTAAGAGAGAGGCCACCCGCTGGTGAAAGGCCAAGGAAGGCACGGAGCAAGAGATTATAAATAAACTGATTTAAGTTCAGACAATTATTTTCGGGAAAGTACTTCCCAAGGTTATGGAGGTAGTGTAAAAGCTTTGGAGCTAGAACAAAAGTGGATGAGTATGATGAATTATGAATCTAAGTTGTAAAAGTTATCAAGATTCGTTCTGAGGACACGAATCCAGAATGACGGGATATTTGAAATCAATGCTTATGTTGTGTTGGTTCATGAAATAATGATAAGAGAAAGGAAAATAATAAGAAACTGAAGTGGAAAGGAATATAAAGGCAATAGAGTTTGAGGAATGATAAGGAAGTTGGGTATGAGGAAACCCTAAAGACTCGTAGCAATAGAAATAGAAAAGTATGTAATCGTCAGGATGAGGGTGATTCACCATGAGTTAAATTGATGGTTGAAGGCATAAGAGATAAATATATTTTATCCCCTGTAAGTTGGGAGGATTTGAGGAAACCTTGAGATAGTTCGAAGGATAAATATTGAGACGCGGATAGACTGAGGAGACAAGGAAGTAAGAAATTAGGAAAATTGGATGAAGGAAGTGACCTTCAAGAATGTGAAGTGTAAGACCGGTGGCTTGATACCCAGGAAGGGAGACGCCAGGTATGAAAGATATCCCAACATTGAGATGACTGTTGAGATAAACAACAAAAGTAAATAAGGATTTATTAAGAAGAAGTTCACATTGAACACGACCAATATCTTCCAGATCATCCATGTGATCATTACCAAATCAGGAAAGAAAAGCGGATAACCATTTTTATCTTTTGGAGGCCATGTGGATTGACCTTAACTTGAATAAGGATGCTATTGTGAAATTCGGTATAGACTATCGAGGTGGAAATGATTGAATAAGATACCCTTATCAGGGATATATGACTTTATTTATCCATGGAAGGATGCTTTTACCTTTTTAAAGGTGGAATTAAGGATAGAACATCGGTAACTTAAAACGAATCCTAGGGGAATGCATAAAGGTTGGCATTTCACCCTTAATAGGGATAGTATGAGTTTTGACAGTATGAATTGGAAAGGATTAAGGTAATAATAACCTTTAAGGATCAGTGGAGAAATTTTTCAGAAGTATATAGACAATGGTTCTAGTATTAGTAAATGGTATTTTGATATGCCCTGTATATAGGGAATACAGGAGGAACGATTGAAGGATAACCTTAGAGGTTTTACAAGGAGAAAGGAAATATTCGAAATTCTCAAGAATAAAAATGTTGATAAAGGAAATATGACATAATTATAATGATGCCAAGTGGGGCACGTGTTAAACCACGAGAAAGTATGGATTGAACCAGTAAAGGTCGAAATTGTTCAGGGCAATTAGGACCTAAGATAAAAGATGTTCTAAGTATGATTGAGAGTCAGTCGTGACAGTGTTTAACCTCTAAAGATTGAGGCAATAACTTATGGAAAAATGGGGATATTTTTTTTTATTTACTCATCAGATATTAAAGAAAAGCATTTTCGCATAAGCTGTGATTGAAATAAGGTAGAAAATTTATTTGGAGGTGGTTAAAATGACATTGACTGTAAGGAAATTTTACTATCAGGAAAGGCCAAAGAGGTGGCCGACACTTTAAAGGTAAGAGGATAATTATAGGCGCTTGTGCCAAAGGAATACCGTGATGATGGTTAAAGCTATGAAGGTTGTATTATGGTTTGGAAGATTGACATTCCTTCTGATGACTGTGCAATACCCAACCGTAATAGTAGTTGGTAAAGGTTTAATTCGTGTAATCGCCATGAGCGGGCTATCTATCTCAGGAGATACTATCTTGAGAATGAGCCTGGACCATGTTTCAAAAAAAAAAGGACTAAACAAACCTTTGAGTTAAGTCTTCTATTGAAGGCATATGATTAAGAATGGTATTAACCTGCTATCATTGCTTTCATTGAAACTCTTCTGCAATTTTATCTGCTTCACGTCATGAATGTACGTCAGGATCAGGAGTGTTCTTCATGAATCAAGAACGGTGATCATGTTACCTCCTTAGAAGAATTCGATATGATATGAATGGACTCCGTATGGTTAGCTATCAAAACTTCATGGAAAACGAATGACTACAGTAGGTCAACGGTGGGACATAGTAATGCAGGAATGATTCTGAGAGTAATGAGCTGATTACTTACAACCGTGAGAGTTGTATTGGAATGGATGTTGAGAGTAAGTACCACTAATCGGGCCGTGGGGGTGTATAAGTTATCATTGATAGACTAATTAAGTCGATTATCTACCTATGATATATTTATTCCTTCTTATCGATAAAGAGTAGTATTACCCATACGAAGAAGGTTGCGGTATAGAAATGGATTCTAGTAACGATGAGGTCTAGAATGAGATCCCAGATTCGATTTTCGATATCGAGGGAGTTTCAAAGGTGATTGTGTATAAGCTCGAGGAAGAGCATGGGTCCATAGAATGATGGACGGAATGGCGAAAATATTTAGGCATGTGAAATGCGATGCTATAATACTTGATGTTGATATAAATACATATATGTTTTGTTCTCCTATGACAAACCTCTATAGTTCAGAGGTAGGTTCCAAGCCAGATATTTTGTGGCAGTATATTTTTTCATATATACAATTCTCTTCAATTCGTTCTTTTCTCTTCTTTTCATTTCATGTAAGCTGAGAAGAACAACCCTTCCAGAAAGGGGAGGTATTGCCGAATGACTATCTATCTGTGTGATAGAAGCCTAGTAGGATACCATCTATTATTTAATTGCTTGTCAAGTACTAAAGGCTGGCCACCTTCTGTACTAACTATGCGATATAACAAGTGTTCATGATCATAGTGATCTCTCAATAAATTCTTTTACTTCAATATGAAGGATTAAGCTTTCGAAAATAGAAATAGCTGAAAAAGGAGTAATAAAGTTGTGGTAGTATTCGGAATGGAAACACATTTGTGATACTAAGGTTGGCATGGTTATTAAAAGGTTATAGAACGCTAACGAGCAAAAGTATAACCAGTATAATATTAGGAACGGAAGGTAGTAGCGATTACGAACTGGAAAATAATGGGTATTGAGAAGCAAAAGCTCTAATGTTAAAAGCTATAATGAGAGTCTGTGCAATAGACTTGAAAGAATTTGGAATGATCACTTAACACGGATTGAGTTTTCTTACGATAATAGATCATATGTCAGTATTGAGATATCGCCTTATGAGATCCTTGAGGGAAGACAATGTCGATCTCCCTTATGTTAGGATGAAGTTGTAGAGCGCAAGATGCTCGGACCCGCAGTAGTCCAAAGGATCAAGGATATAATAGATTTTAATCAGAGGACGGCTGGTAGTAGCCCAAGATGGGAACACGAAGTATGTTGATTTGACACGAAAGGACAAGGAATAGGAAGTGGGGGACCTAGTGTTGTTATAGGTATTCCCTTGGAAAGGAAGGATGAGGTTCGGAAAGAAAGGGAAGCTAAGTCCACGAATTGTTGGACCCTTGGATATATTAAGACATATTGGGAAGATAGCATATGAGCTAGCCCTACCCCCGAATATGTAGAAAGTTCATAACGTGTTCCACGTATCAATGTTAAGAAAATGTAATTCGGATGCCAGATAAATAGGGGCATATGAGCGCATAGACATGCAACCAGACGTAACCTATATGGAGCAACCAGGAAGGGTTATAGATCGAAAAGGGACAAGTGCTTAGGAGAAGGGTTATCAAACTAGTCAGAGTTTGGTGGTAGAACCATAATGTGGAAAATTGACTAGAGAGTGAGAAGGCACAATGCTAGAAAAGCATCCCCAACTGTTTTCTATCTGATTCCGGGACGGAATCCTTTTAAGGAGGGGAGACTGTAATAACCCCAATTTTTGGAGATTTTTGAAACCCGGATGAATAGTAACTTTTGCTGACAATGCTGATTAAGAAAAATTATCAGACCACGATATATAGGAGTACTGTTATGGAAATTCTAAGATCGTATTAGTATTCCATAAAGAAAATAAGTGTATGTAAAAGCTGTCGGATTTTGAAAACGAGCACTTTTATTTTTCCCCGAGATTTCCACTAGACATTAAGGGATTTAAGGAATTAATATTAAGATGAAGGATTTTAAATTCAAGGATTATAAAGGAGAATTAATTTAGGTATTAAAAATACCAAGAAGATTTTATCAATAAAACCATTAAGGTATTTAACCAAACGATCAACGAGATTGAGTGATAACCGGACAAAGAAATGAATAACGACTCTTGTAAATACCTTTGCAAGTGGCAAGGCAAGTGGATGGTTGATCAACAAAACCAAGTGATAGTTAGGAAGGAATGGCTAGTTAATTATATAGTTAACTAGGGATGATCTCATCTCACCACAAATCACCAACACATGGCAAATGGTGAGATCATCTTCCACTAACTCCTTTGTTTATTATTAACCTAGCAAATATCAAAACAACCCATCATTATCCACCACATTATTCCACCAACACAAGAAAGCAAAAGCATTTCCTCCCCCATTTCCATTGCTCTCGGCCAAAACAGAATCAGCACACTAAAACTACTGTATCTCCTTCATTTCTCACTCAAATATTGTGTTCTATAGCTCATTGGAAAGGTATTGAGATGGCCTACAACTCTTGTTCACAAGTCTCGTCCAAATAATCATGGTAAGACCCTCATTGTTACAGTTCTTTAAATCGGACTTTTAGAAACTTCAAAGCCTAACTTTGTGTTCTTGATTTCTTTGGAAAGATCAAGCTTGTAGGAGGCTCCCTAAGGCTTCCTAGCAACTTAACACCTCCCAAGGAAGGTATAAAATTCAAACCCTAGCCTTTACTTTATTTGTTAGTAAGTTTAATGGTTGGTTTTGTGAAATGAGAAGCATGGATTGTGATTATTAGTAGTTTGGTTTGATTTGGAAGTGTTTTGGTAATTGAAGCTTGATTATAGTTCATAGGTCTTGATTGTGGTTGTTTGAGTTGAAAACCTTGGAGATTATGGACTGATGTGGTATGGTTTAGGTGAAGTTTTGTTGTATTGATGGTTATGAGTTGGTTGGTGGTTAATTGGAGTAGTTTAAACATTGGTAATCGCGTAAACATAGCCGTCGTAATGTCCGATTTACTTTAGACTGCTTTTGTTCATAACATTTGGACCCGAGAACTCCCTGCTAGATTATGACCATTACCATGTTTAGATAGTTCATGTTACGAGCTTCGTTTTGATATGTAGTTCGTTTGATTCCGATGTACGGTTTAGGAGAAACGACCGTTTTAAGTAACGGCGTTTCGTGAAAGAAACTTTTCCCCTCGCCTTACTTTGAAACATAGGTTAAAGACCAAAAGGGTTAATTAGTGTATGAAACAATTATGGTAAGAGTGTTAGGCAGTTGGTATGACACTCGCGAAGGAATCGCCTTAAAACTTGTAATAGTTAAATTATAAAAAATGGTGGAGCCGAGGGTACTCGAGTGACTTAAGAGAATCAGTAAGCGCAAAGCGAGCGTTAGAGTCTAAGGTAGTTAGAGTATAGATTTACAAGTGACTTTGGTTTAATTCCAACTTGTTGTTTATAGGTTACCAGACTCGTCCCGAGCCTTTTATCACCCCCAGTCGCTCAGGCAAGTTTTCTACCCGTTATAACTGTTGTTGTGATGTATATGTGTATATTCATGATCTTGCGATAAATGCATATTTGTTATTAGCAAATTTTTGCGATATATTGTAGCATGTGATATGGTATATATGCATGCCTGTTTCGTATTCATTCCATATATATCTGTTGATTCAGTTGATAATACCTATGCTAGAGGATAGCGGTAATTTGTATATACCCTTAATATAGGGACCCAAAAGGTGAAAACATTTTCTAAACCCGGGAGTCGAGGATCCCGAGTAGATTTTATATATATATATATATATATATATATAGATATATATATGGTTATAGTTTTCAAAACTATTAATCGAATAAGGTTTATTCGATAACTTTATTTTATTAATAAATATTATCTTGAATATTCATTCGAGGACTTATGACTCCTTTATATTATTTATTGAATATTACTTGGATATTCATTTGAGGATGTATGACTCCTTTATTTTATTTAATGAATATTATTTATAATATTCATTCGAGGTATTATGACTCAGCTTATTATTTAATGAATATTATTTCGAATATTCATTCGAGGGCTTATGACTCAGCTTATTTATTTATTGAATATTATTTCGAATATTCATTCGAGGGCTTATGACTCAGCTTATTTATTTATTGAATATTATTTGAATATTCATTTGAGGATCTATGACTCCGATTATTTGCTGAGATATATTCTTTATTTTATTAAAGAATAAGGTGTCGATAATCAAACTCACTTTTGATTATTCAATAAAGATAGTACTTTCGTATAGGTATATCTTTGGATATTTAATATTCATTTCAAGTATAAGTTTCAAAACTTCTACTTCAATTATTTTTATAAAGATTATTCTTTATGGAAATATTATTTAAATAATAATATTAAGATATTTCTAATATATTGGGACTGATTTATTTGTTAAATCAGCATCACTCCGAACATTCTTAAAATGTTTTGCGAGTCTTCAAAATAATTTTTAAAAGTTAGAGCGGATCCCAAAACTCATTTTTATATTTAAGATCCTCCTTTCGAAGGGGATTTAAATACTCGCTCAAAACCTGAGGGATCCGGCTCTGTGGTGTGTTTTATATTCGCAACAAGGTTGCTGTTTTGTTAAATGAATCGATTACTTACCCAACACTCGGGAAGTAAAATTCTTGGAACAAGTTAATCCATTAACAGGCATCGCCTGGGAAATATCGGTGAGTTATCCTTTCCAACTAGATACGACTTCTTGGTGGAGCCGTATCAACAAGTTTCTACTTGGGGGAAAGGGGGAACGAGCTTTACGTTTCAGAGTCATGGATTTCATCTGAACTAGGAGTGGCGTAAGTGGTCGAGTGGCGCCGGCCCAGCCTTATTATATTGGCCCAAATGGCCTGGAAGTTCCGCTAAGGCGGTCCATTCCTTAGGAGTTCAGTGTTCGGTTGACAAGTAAATCCGACAGGTTCTCCTCTACATGTAAAAAATGGTGGGGTTGCACTACTACGACTGATCATCGTAAGTGGTCTTCCTGGCGCGGCAAACTCCCGTAATGAGTTCATCATCCAATTGGATATTTCTGCAACACTACCCAGAGCACTTCGATAGAAAGGCTACGGTTGGGCGATTGTTGAGTGTTGGCAGGGTCAAGTTTTCAAAATGATGTTTGCATCAAATGAAGTATCTCGTAACTTCATTTTATTTTGATGATATTTTAAAAGATTTAATCTATTCAAATCTGGTCTTGTAGTCTCATCTACGTGATGAACTTTTGAAACTAATTATAACTTGAACGGTGGTAGTTCAAGTAGTATTTGGAAAAGATATAAGTATATTGGAGTATCTTGTAACTTCATCTTTTAAACTTATATCTAGTAAATGATTATCTTATGCATGACAAAGATTTTCAGAAAACGTTGAGACAAGGTTAGATACATGAGATCACCTTGCAACGATATTTTATACAGTTATACACTGGAACTCTGTGTATATTATGCATGGAAGAGGACTTCCAAGATTTTAAAAAGTATATATGTTTATATACTGAATATTTTGCGACTTCATCGCATTAAGATATCAAACTTGGTTCATTTCTTTGACCAAGAATTCATGAGTACTATGAGAAGGCTCATATATTGTAAATTATTATACATATTATTTTGGTGGCTTGCTGCTCACCCTTGCTTTCTTCTTTCATCACACAACATCAGATAGACAAGATGAATAAGACCAAGCTCCCAATTCGCGAGCGGATAGGAAACGTTCTGCAGCTTCCTATAGGCATTGAAGTCACTGTAGCTAAGGTAGGAACTACCAATAGACTAGGCTTCAACTTTGATGTACCAGATTTATGTATACTTATGAATTGTAATAATGGCAAAGAAAATGTAAATTTATTCAGAAAACCTTTTAAGGTGTATTGGCAGATAATTGTGGAATAAAATGACTTGTGATTATTTTTGGATGTTCATCTCTGAGACTATACGTGTGGTGTGTGTGTTTATTGTGGGGTCACAGTACAGAGTAGTTGATTAATTATTAAGATTGGGTGTTATTAAGGGAATGGAACTCGTGCACAACCCGGATCCCCGACCCCGGATTTGGGGGTGTTACATCGAGTGAAAATCTTTCATTGATTGGTAGAAAATATGCCGACTTCGTGAGTCTGTCAATGATTACCCATATCGCATCATGATTTGCCTTTGTCCTTTTAGTCCTACCATAAAATCCATCGCTAGATGTTCCCATTTCCATTCTGGAATGTCTAATGGTTGCAATAATCCACTCGGACGTTGATGTTCCGCTTTAACTCGTGGCATGTGTAGCACTTACTTACCCATTCAGCTATTTCCTTTCTTCATGTTCGGCCACCAGAAGTTTTCTTTCAGATCACGATACATTTTTGTACTTCTGGATGAATGGAATACTTCAAATTGTGAGCATCTCGCATTATTTCTTCTTTTAATTCTGCTACATTAGGGATCCAGATTCTCGACGCAAAGCGTAAAATTCCTTCATTATCTTTCTGAGTTATGATTTCTTCTCCGTCAGGTCGTCATCTTGACTCATCACTTCATTTTGACAGCGGCGAATTTTTCTAACAATTTCGGTTGGAAAGTCATAGTGTAGATAGCTTCTGCATATTTATTGGGCATACGAATCTCAATTTCCAATTTGTCGAATTCCTTGATTAAGTCTTCACACGAAGTTAACCGATTCAATCTTTCTTTCCTGCTCAGCGCATCTGCTACAACATTGCTTTCCCCGGATGAGAAACTAATCGTGACGTCGTATCCTTTATCAATTCCAGCCATACGTTGTCGCATGTTCCTCCTTTTACGTAAGAATACTTTAGACTTTTATGATCTGTGTAAATTTCATATTTTGTCACCATAGAGATATTGTCTCCAAAGCTTTAATGCAAATACGATCGTGCCAATTCCAGATCATGAGGGGATATTTTTGTTCTGAGGTTTAAGTTGTCTCGAGCATATGCGATGACGTTACGTGCTGCATCAGTACACATCCTAAACCCGCTATACGAAGCGTCGCCGAAAATAACGAATTTCCTAGCTCGTCTGGCAATACAAGTACTGGTGCGGTTACTAACCGATTTTTCAGCTCTTGAAACTTTCTTCACACTTATCACTCCATTCAAACTTTCACATTTTCAAGTTAACTTGGTCAGCGGCGTTTG